>NW_027413140.1:0-142788 GCF_048544455.1 Silene latifolia | reverse complement strand
TTTGATTGGATTGGTCTATAGCTAATGAGCGATAAAATAAAGTAAACTAAGCAAATAGATGAAATCAAATATAAAAGGAGGTACTAAGATGGTCGGTTCGTTATAGCTTCGGCGACATACTAAACAGTCTAAATCGAACACGGTGAGGCGGAAACAAGAGGTCCTCTCGGTCCACTCTTAACAAATAACATCTTTCGATCTCGCTATAGGTCCCTAATATCACTAATACGACTCTCGTCCCGAAAAGTGATCGACGGTCTAAACTATACCTATCTTTCGATCTCAAATACGTTTAGTCATTTTAATTGGTGATCTAACAACTGTCCCTATCTTTCGATCTAATGGGTCAGTCATAAATTAAGCATCTAACTGGTCGCATGCATTCGATTTGTTAAATACAACATTAAAATCAATTAAAACGAAAGGTAACCTCACGTGGTCAGTCGATCGACCAGGTATGGCAGTCGATCGACTGACACGCGATTCAGTCCAATTTAATACTACGCCGCCTACGCCATAATTCCCCTACATCCTAGCACAATTGATTTAGCTACTCATGCTGAAGGTGATAACAACAATAAAACTAGGGCATAAAAATACTGAATTCATAATTAAAGCGGTAAGACAAACAATTAACATGCAACAATAAAATGGTTTCGGGAATCTAAATAGCAATTCTATACTAATAACGAAATAGAAGTGAATTGGAATAGGGCAAAAGAATACCGAGATTGCAGAGGAAAGATTAAGAACAAGAGTGAAAATTCCAATGCTTAAACAATACTCCAAACCCTAATTATTTCTAAGAACCGTATGTAAAACTTAATGTAAAAACTTGATAAAAATCCGATCCCTAAACCTGGTGTTCTAAGTTATGTTATATAGCAAACATACGTAACTTTTATTTCCAAAACCTAAACTCAATGGGCTTGCGCTTCCTCGGTCTTTTAATTCTCGTCTGGGATAGAAGATTGGTCGATCGACTGAGCATGGCGGTCGATCGACTGATCTTCAGTATACAATAGGTTCTGGAACCCGCAGGTTGGTCGATCGACTGATGGCAGTGGTCGATCGACTGCTTGAGCTGCTACTTGACTTCTATAATCCCGTGGATTTGTCTTTTGGGCCTTGAATTGCGCACCAAGCTCGTTCCTTAAGCGAATACTTCGCGCCATATGCAATGCAGGATACTCGGGGACGGATTTAGCTCGATTTCCGCTGGATTTTTCACATTTCTGCAATAATGTACAAAAATACGGAAGTAGACGGAAATAGGGAGAAATGTAGCATAAACTACATGAATGAGCTCTGAAATGCGTGTAAAATGGGATGTAAAACATCATATAAAAGACACGCATCAAACTTCCCCAAACCAAACCCTTGCTTGTCCCCAAGCAAGAACTAGACTCGATCTAATTACCTAATGGAACGAGTTCAGTCTCAGAGCGAAATGCAACATGTAAAGCCTAAACCAATTTAGTGCACAACCAACAATCAATTAGCAAATGAATCATGCAAACGATTCATGGAGCCGTTAAAACTACTGAACCGTCAACTGTAGAGACTCATCAAATTGGACTCTCACGGGTCGCTCAAATCACTCATAAGCATAGGTGAATATATGTAAGATAGAAAGAAGTAAATGTAATGACGCTCACCTAACTACGACCTATAAGAACATGCCTGCAGTCTAATATGAAAGCAATCTCTACAACCGTACATACGCATTGCAACCAACAAGAGACCATGACACATGCCGAGGTATATATGTGGATATGTGAGGTATGGGTAAGAAGAGGCAAAACATTTATAGAAAAGTGGAGGTACAGGTGATCAAGCTAGTACCGAAACGGAACCATATGGCAACATCCAACTTCTTGCTCAAAAACAAATGGAACGGTGCTATAGCAAGCACAAATCTCACAATTTCCAGGTATAAAGGTAATCAACTAACTCCCCATAAAATATGAATAATACATGGGAGCAAAATCGCCAAAAGATAAGGATTTGAATTATGCGAATTGATTCTTTCTCTTTTTCTCGAACCTCAGTCGATCGACCAAAAGGGGCAGTCGATCGACTTCACGAACAGTACAGAACTCTTTTTTTTCTCTTCGAATCATTTTTTCATCTTTTTTTTTTCTTTTCTAGTTCTTTCTTTCCTCCTTTTCATTTTTCCAATATTATCTCAACAGAGCATATGCCACCAAAAATGAGTAACAACCCCAAGAACACAGACTACTAGCTTGACAAAGGACAGGCTAAATGTAGGATGTAGTAAATGGGACAAAAAGGGATATGTTTTGGCAGTGTGGAGTTCATGGGCAAAACGAATAAGGGGAAACCTCTACCACATGTGTCAACTAACCACAGACCGAATGCATACAGGTATTAAGAAGATCAAGTTCATATTTATGCACATTTATGTGACATGTCTTATAAGGAGTACTACTCACATTCCTGAATAAACTGGTTATAGATGCCACCAGTTATAGGCTCTAAATCTCAGAAATATGATGTAGTTTGCCAATTCTCTAAGTCAAGTCTCAAGTTTAGCAAATAATTTAACGAAAACTCGTAGATATGCACTTTTACGATTCTACTAATAACATGTTAATCAAGCAAGGCTCAGGCAAAACAGGTGCAAAATGAAATATCATCCTTGAAATACTACCGTTCCGACTCGACCTATATGCTAAAATAAACGTGCATTTTATGGAAATTTTTGAAATTTTTCAATTTTTTTTTTGAATTTCGTATATATATAAAATGAAATGAACAATGCAAAACAGAATGTAAACGTGAATGCAAGCAAATGATATGCAACGCAAAACCCTTCCCCAAACCAAATCACACAATGTCCCCATTGTGCAAAATCATGTAATGAAGAAAAGAGAAATGGGAATTTGCGGGAAAATAAATAAATAAGACATGAAGTGAAAACGGGAACTTACAAGACTTTAAGCGCAGCAAAAGGAAACCTCCCCAAACCAGCGTGAGCTAGGAGGTTTCAGTAGCCAGCAATGCTACTAAAAGGTACCTGAAAGACAAACAATACCCACGCATAAAATCGAGAAGACAATTTTGAAGCGGTAAAATTGTGCACAAATGAGAAAATTAGAAGAAATAAATAATTGGACGGAAAATAAAGTGGAGTAGAAAACTCCCTTAAGTCCGCATATCGACCAAACACAGCAGGGGAGAGGTCGTGAATAGGTACAGCAGCGTCCTTAGTCGATCGGCTAAGGACGGCAGTCGATCGACCAGGGTGTCAGGAACAGTAGCTTCTAGAAAGTGCAACTCAGTCGATCGACCAATGTAGCCAGTCGATCGACTGAAAATACTGTTGTATTCCTTATTTCTTCGTATTTGCTCAATAACTTGAGCTAATGAGGTCTAAAAACCTGCAAGTGCACAATAATACGCGCCCAAAATTGCGCAAAACCCAAAATAAAGTCTCAAACGTATAAAATCCTAAGCGAGCAAAATAAAATGCGAAGTTTCGCGCACACAAAAGCAATAAAAAGTGTCTAACAAAAGCAAATAAAATGAAGTTTATAAAGAGCTCGATCAACTAATAGTTGATCAAGAATGGTCACGGTATGGCCCACTTTGTCGGCTTCTGGCTACTAGAGGTAGCCTCAACGGTGCTTATTTGATCACCTGCACCCTCCTTAGCTTCTACGTCCGCTGAACTCAACGGGTCAACACTCTCATCATCTCCCCAGTCAAGGATCTCTTCGGGCTTGTCAGAATCCAAATCAGACTCTTTGGCTTTGACCGGCTCGTCATCAACTACCTCATCAATTCCATAGCTCAGGCAACCAAGACCTCCTCTTTGAATGATTTCTTTACTGTTGGAGCAACTTGCAGCACTTCCTTCCCCAAACCAGCTCCTGCAACATCTAAAACAACAGATTCTTCCTCCTTTTTGCTCCTAGTCTGGGGCGGAGGGGTTAACACAGAAGTAGTAATAGAGACAGGCAATTCAGGAAGCACAAAGTACGATTTCTTGTCAGAAACCGTGTTACAAGTCACAGGCCACATAGGGTCCTTTTTCTTAGATGGCTGAGGAAAAACAATAGAATGCTTTCCCACTTTGAAAGTCAAGGTTCCTAGACCGACATCTATGACTGCACCAGCAGTGTGCAGAAATGGCCTACCCAAAATAATGGGAATATGAGCATCCTCAGGCATGTCAAGTACAACAAAGTCGACGGGGAAGAAGAACTTCCCTATTTGGACAGGGATATCCTCTAGGACTCCTATTGGCTGGACCGCAGATCGGTCAGCCATCTGTACTGTCATATCTGTCACTGCGAACCGAGTCAATTTGAGCTTCCTAGCTAGACTCAAAGGCATGACGCTTATACTAGCTCCTAAATCACATAATGCCTTCTCAATAGAGAAGGTACCTATATTGCAAGGAACAGAAAAGCTACCTGGGTCCTCTAGCTTATAGGGTGCAGTGTGAGACAAGTAAGAGCATGACTCTTTAGTTAATGCGACAGTATGAACATGTTCAAGTGACTTTTTCTTAGACATGAGTTGTTTCATGAATTTAGTGTAGGCAGGCACTTGATTGACCAACTCAAGGAAGGGTACTTGTACATTCAAGCTACGAATAACTTTTTCAAACTTACTGAAAGATACCTGTTCCTTTGTCGGCACTAGTCTCTCCGGGATATGGGGTCATTTGTAAGAAGTACCTTAGCCCTCTCCTCTAAGTTGCGCATGCCGGCATCCGTGGACTTGGGCTGGAAGTCCACTGCTTTCTCCTTGTTGAAGCTCGAACCCTCCTCAGACCGTCTCAAATGTGAGCCATTAACCGTCATCGGATCGAACTTCGGAATCGGGACGGACCCATCAGCACTCGGGTCTGGCCCTAACACTTTCGGAGTTGTCGTTCCCCGGAACAAATGGTCCCTCAAGTTATCGGGCATCGGAGGACGAAAAATCCCACTATCAGCAGCGATCTCGGTCGATCGACCACTATCCTCAGTCGATCGACCGAGGTGTACAGTTCTAGAAGTCGTTTGTAACCCGCATATCGATCGATCGGCCAAGGTGTATCGGTCGATCGACCGATATACCCGGTAGACGCCTTTTTCTTTGAATTATTCGTTACAGCTTTCTTTTGACTCGGATCCGCCTCATTCTTTTCAACAGCGTCCTCGACCATGGCAGGCCCCTCCAGGGTGGACCCACTCCTCAACGTGATGGCGTTTAGGGTCTCCTTTTGGTCGGTTTGAGTCGGTAAGTGTCCCGGAGCTCGAGTGGTACTCTTACTAGCCAATTGAGCAATTTGGCTCTCTAGTAGCTTCATCCCGGCCTCTCTTGCTTGGGACTTCTTCAGAACAAGTTCTTGAACTCAAAAAAATCAGAACTATGGGATTGTTGTTCTTTGTTGCGGCATATAAGGAGGTTTTTGATATTGTTGTTGCTTTTGATGAGGGGGCACATAGGGTTGTCATGCGGAGGTGGAGTTGGATTTAGGACATTCTGGCTACTCCACCTCAGGTTGGGATGAACATTAGGCTCATAATAGGTGTTTGTCTCGCCTATAATGTTGAAAGGCGACAAGACTCAAAGGGACTAGGACAATTCTTGAAACGTGTCCCTCGGCTCCGCACCTTTCACGCATTTAAAGGACCGTCGACACAAATTTACTTGGTAAATACCCCCTTTGAAGCTCCTCCTAGTTCATACTTGTCAAATCTCGCAGTGAGAGCTTCAAGTGCAGCTACAGAAGGAGATTCAGTGCTCCTCCTTTGATTCCCTCTGGAATTCCCATACTCAGCCTTGTGGGTGGCTAGATCATCAATGATCTTCCACCCCTTGGTTTCTCCCAAATTCTCAAAGAAATCGGCCACCGGGCTGCAGATCCAAAATAGCCCTCTGATCGTCATACAACCCATTATAGAACTGATTGCACAAGCTCCATTTTTCGAACCCATGGTGCGGTATGGTTCGCACCAACTTCTTAAAATGGACCCATGCTTCGTGGAAGTTCTCATCCGGCCCTTGTTTAAAGCTCGTGATTTGAGCTCTAATTGCATTGGTCTTTGAGGCAGAAAAATATTTCTTGTAGAATGCCAAAGCCAATGAATTCCAATCGGTGATCCCATGAACGGCTCGGTCCAGATCTCTATACCACTCCCTTGCAGCATCACGAAGGGAGAAGATAAACATAGTCTCCTTGATCTGGTCTTGGGTCACGCCGGTTGGTGGGGGTATGGAACAGCAGTAGTCAATAAATGTCTCCATATGCTTAGCTGCATCTTCATTTGCAGCTCCCCCGAACTGGTTTCTCTCAACCATATTAATGTATGAAGGCTTTGGTTCGAACTCCTGTCATCTCCTGGTAATTCGAACCCCTTATATAAATTTGCTGTTGTCGGCTCAGAATGACTAGCTATACTCGCTTTCTCGGCCATGACCGGGAATTTCGGAGAAGTGACTGTCTCGGCTGAAGAAGTGGAAACGGGTGAAGAATGTGGGTCTTCCTCGAACAGATCGTTCTCGTAATAGCTTGACAGAGTACTCAGCTCTTCCTCTGTCGGTAATACCCTTTGTGATCATCTCAACTCGCGCAAAGATTTCTCGATCTCAGGATTGAATGGTACTAGTTCACCACCCTGTGACCTGCGCATAAGAAGAAACTACAAAAAGAATATAAGAAAAGTTTAAGGAACAGAAGTCCCTTAAACTAAGAAAGACTAAAATTAAAACAACTAAAAATTAGAACTATTGCCTCCCCGACAACGACGCCAAAATTTGATACCCGTCGTGAGGTGTCAAAAATAAATTTATAATTTCCAACTACAATTATAGCTAGCGGCAGTCGGGTCGAACCACAGAGAGGCAGACGTAAATTCTAGTTGTTTAAATTCAGTCTAAGGTAACAATAAGGTGGGGGGGTTTGATTGGATTGGTCTATAGCTAATGAGCGATAAAATAAAGTAAACTAAGCAAATAGATGAAATCAAATATAAAAGGAGGTACTAAGATGGTCGGTTCGTTATAGCTTCGGCGGCAGCATACTAAACAGGTCTAAATCGAACACAGTGAGGCGGGAAACAAGAGGTCCTCTCGGTCCACTCTTAACAAATAACATCTTTCGATCTCGCTATAGGTCCCTAATATCACTAATACTGACTCTCGTCCCGAAAAGTGACTGACTGTCTAAACTATACCTATCTTTCGATCTCAGCACAGTTTAGTCATTTTAATTGGTGATCTAACAACTGTCCCTATCTTTCGATCTAATGGGTCAGTCATAAATTAAGCATCTAACTGGTCGCATGCATTCGATTTGTTAAATACAACATTAAAATCAATTAAAACGAAAGGTAACCTCACGTGGTCAGTCGATCGACCAGGTATGGCAGTCGATCGACTGACACGCGATTCAGTCCAATTTAATACTACGCCGCCTACGCCATAATTCCCCTACATCCTAGCACAATTGATTTAGCTACTCATGCTGAAGGTGATAACAACAATAAAACTAGGGCATAAAAATACTGAATTCATAATTAAAGCGGTAAGACAAACAATTAACATGCAACAATAAAATGGTTTCGGGAATCTAACTAGCAATTCTATACTAATAACGAAATAGAAGTGAATTGGAATAGGGCAGAAGAATACCGAGATTGCAGAGGAAAGATTAAGAACAAGAGTGAAAATTCCAATGCTTAAACAATACTCCAAACCCTAATTATTTCTAAGAACCGTATGTAAAACTTAATGTAAAAACTTGATAAAAATCCGATCCCTAAAACTGGTGTTCTAAGTTACATTATATAGCAAACATACGTAACTTTTATTTCCAAAACCTAAACTCAATGGGCTTGCGCTTCCTCGGTCTTTTAATTCTCGTCTGGGATAGCAGATTGGTCGATCGATCGAGCATGGCGGTCAATCGATCGATCTTCGATATCTGATAACTTCGAACCCGGGTTGGTCGATCGACTGATGGCAGTGGTCGATCGACTGCTTGAGCTGCTACTTGACTTCTATAATCCCGTGGATTTGTCTTTTGGGCCTTGAATTGCGCACCAAGCTCGTTCCTTAAGCGAATACTTCACGTCATATGCAATGCAGGATACTCGGGGACGGATTTAGCTCGATTTCCGCTGGATTCTTCACATTTCTGCAATAATGTACAAAAATACGGAAGTAGACGGAAATAGGGAGAAATGTAGCATAAACTACATGAATGAGCTCCGAAATGCGTGTAAAATGGGATGTAAAACATCATATAAAAGACACGCATCAGTATTCTCGTGAAAATACCATAATTCTATGCCTTCTTGCTTGACTTATATTTACCACCTACTTGTGCTGTTTTGGCCAGTACTGGTCTAACGTACTTGTGCTGTTCTGGCAAGTACGGTTTATCTCTTTTCTTTTACGCCCTACTTGTGTTGTTTTGGCAAGTATGGGTTTTGCCCACTTGTGCTGTTCTAGCAAGTGTATTTTATCTTAGTCTTTTCCGCCACTTTCGTGTTGTTCTGGCGATTGGGGCACTCGATTTCCGTTCTGTCATCGAGTCTTGGATACGAGTTGTTCTGCCGTATGTCGAATCGGAAAATATTTATTTCGAGAGTCTGGCCAGGTTTAGACTAGGACCGTATTATTATCGTAGTCCTACCCGGGGAAAATTTAGTCTAAGAGTAATAAATGTCTTGCTTGGTTATAGTGTAACACCCCCATATTCAGAGGAGCCTTAACTAGGCCTTCCTTAGCATATAAGGGCATTACCATCTCGGTTTCCCGAGGTAAGTAATCATCAAAAGTCGATAAAAGAACAATTATAGTTATATTACAAGCGTTACAATCAACTTTACAGAATAAAGATACAACTCGTGAGCTACACACTATCTATATCGAAACTCGTGAGAACTCCTCCCGCCAGGACTCCAGCTATCAACAACATCCACACCTGCTAAGACCGACTGCTCACCATAAGGGATCACGGCAGATACATAGAAACAACAAGACAACCACACAAGGTCAGTACTGAGATAAGACGGGACAAACCAACAACATCTATCAACACAACACAACACAATCAGTCACACACACAATCATACCCACTCCAATCAATCTCCGTCACCGACTGTCCACTGGACCAGCCCTGCCAGTGGGAGACCGCAGCCGTACCCACCAAATCCCCGTTCATCATACCGAGCGATAACCCTGTCCCATTAATGTGCACATCCCCTCCCGTGGCGGGTTCCACGGAGGGCGAAACTAGGGCGTGAAGCCACTCCCGCAAGTGACTCCACTCAGCCGAGGACGCACCTCGAGAACCAAGAGACAAACAATCACAGACAGCTGCAATACAACAACAACCAACAAACTGTATACACCAACCGACTACCGCATATACGCTGCCACACAAACACAACCACAATACAACAACCATGACACGACAACCGACACACTAGACTATCCACAGAAACTGAGTAGGCGAACCTACCTTTAAGCAACTGCAACCACTCCATGCCAACATACGAAGTATCCAGCAATCAAGCAACACCTATATCCACAACACAATCATCTATCACTACCAAGCAAACCCTAATTGCAAAGACAAGAATACGGATGATGATGACGACATACCTACAAGAAGAAACCTGGCAAAAGACCGCTACCCGACTCAAGCTATGCCCTCCTAAGGCACAAGAACCTTCAAAGGCTTCCATGGAGGTTATATGGTGAAGGGAAGGGAAAGAGGCGACCTAAGGATCTGAAGGAATGAGGCGGAAATGATTTGCGGACTTAAAAAAACGCGATTATAAACCCTTGCTGAAAACCCGTTACTCGATCGAGTGACCCACATACTCGATCGAGTGTCCCCTACTCGATCGAGTATCCGAGCTACTCGATCGAGTAGCCTCTATTCTATCGAGTACCACACATAACTCACAACCCAAGGTAACTTTGGTACGCACTTCTAAGGACTATTACCGCTCCCAAGGTCAGTCAACGCTGGTCAAAGGGTCTCTAAAAGGGCGGGTATTACAGTCTTCCCCCCTTAAAAAGAACTTCGTCCCCGAAGTTCAACTCACCCAACCAAGGCACACAAAACGGAAACGAAACAATATCACTATCTCTTTTTTTTTTTTTTGCATAGGTTATTACTCCCCGGAAATACCATCCCCCATGTCATCATCATCACTGTCTAACGCTTCATATAGATCGACCTCTACGAGCTACTACTTGAAATACCAACCGGCACAACATTACGAGATTACCCTTCACAAGCGACAACCATCAACACGAAACATACTATCAACACACCGTATGATTATACCACCATGTTACTTAACAACGCGATTCCATTCCAACACATGACATCATAGCTATCTCTTTGTGACCGCCTTTTAAAACATACTATCAACTTTCACTTTGACACACGAATTACTCAACTAACCAAAGCAAACAATTACAACTTCATACAAGAAATGTAACCAAAGTAATAGAAAACCTTATAAACAAACAACAAAATAATTGCATTATCGGCCTTTTTATATTGCGACATTACTCTTCCCCTCTAAAAGGAACTTCGTCCCCAAAGTTCACCACCCAATCGTTACACATGTTACATACCACGCACATCTCGGCATATATCCAAACCATATTATTCATTATTGACATTACTCATATTACTCGTACAACCAGTAAACCATAAAGACATATGCAACCATATTCGAATAACTAACCACCATCAAGAAGGCTTGTATATATCATTTGTATTTGTATATGGAAGGACACACTTCCGGCGAAATATAACTTGTAGACATTACGGATGTAAGATTAAGGCAATAAGAAACAATTACAACTTTACTATTCGTTACAAATACGCATCTAAAATCCAAGCACGACTTCCAACGTATGAAATTAACGGTTCAACATGTTACTAATCATCAATAACCATATGAAACATCAAAACATGTAACTATGTAATCATTCAATAATTTTAATTAGTGAAAAGTTCTTGTAACAGTGCTAATCAATCGAGTATATAGTGGTACTCGATCGAGTGCCCGCTACTCGATCGAGTGTCTTGCTACTCGATCGAGTAGCCCTGAGATCAGAATGCTATATATCCCTCACACCTGCAGCTATTCGACCGAGTGTTTGGTACTCTGTCGAGTAACCACATGTCAAAACATAGAGAATACTTGTCATAACCCACATATATGTATATATAAATGTCACATAACGTGAGTCGGGATGATTTCCCGACTCCCCAAAATCCTGCAATAAGGTCAAACTAGCAAATCCGGCCTTATGGCCATCCATACACATCCCAAAATAAAAGTTTTAACTAACAACGACTACCATAATCTAACACCATCAATCATAAACAAAAGAAGGAAAGAGGAGTATCACTCCTGCTGCTGCTGCTGCTCACCCATCATCTCATCTCCACCACCATCTCCTCCCGAGGTGCCTGCTCCCGACGACCCAATACCCGCATCAACCCCTGCTCCAGCTCCAGGACTCACATACCATGGGGTTAAGCCACCGTAAGCAAAGGACTGAGGTGTCCCCCAAGCTGACTGATCCACCCCGTAAGAGTGGAAAACCCCACTGTAGTCCCCAACTCCGCTCCACCACACTGGATGTGGTCCCTCGGTCCCAATCCCCTGAGTGTACGCCATCTCATGCATGTTCCGGAGTGTCAAAGTGGATGACACTCTCTCTGCCAAGTAGCTCGAATGCGTCTCCGGGGTGTCGAGGTAGGGGTAACAAGGAAAAGGGTGCTTCTGCGGTGGTGCTGCCGGCCGTGGTCTAGTCTCAGCGGTCCTCTCCCTCACTCGATGGGGTCCTCTCCCCAACCTGGGCCTCTCCTCCACTGCCGCCGCATTCTCCCCCTTCTTCGGCTCGGGCATCACCTGGAGGATCGTGTCATCAATGAGGTATGTCCGCAACTGTCGGGGTCCATCATCCTCCTCCTCCTCCTCATCGGAGTCCACAACTACTACCACCGGGTCTAACGGCTCTGTCGGTGGGAGGTGCTCAGGAGCCGGAATCTTCATCCATCTCATGCCCCACACCCTCCAAGCTAGGCTGCCATCAGCTAAAGTTCTCAACCATTTCAGGTCGAGGTAGTAGTCTCGGTCCATAGTAGGCACCGGTGTAGCCAGAGGAACATACTCAGAAGAAGCCTCAAAGGAGGCTAGCTTTTCAGCTAGCTGAGTGGCGATAGCACCACAACTCAAGTACCGGGTAGTGGAAGTAGCCATCAAGGCAAGGCAAGCGCAGACCATGGCAGGAGCATTAAAGACCACCCTCTCGGTCCGCTCCGGGTTGAGATAAGACATCAGAAGCAACATCTCATGATTGTTCAGTTTACTAATATCCGGTCTCTCATAAAGGAGGTTAGAAATAGAACGAAGAAAGATCCTCAAGGTAACATGTTGAACATCATTAATCAACATGTTGCTTGAGGTGAGAGCTAGCTTTCTGGTAAGACAAGGCATTAGGCGGCAGACACCGCACTCAGAAGGGATCTCACTGATGGAATCCTTGGGAGGCTTGGCCAACCCAAGGTGAGACGCAAAAAGGTCCATGGTCAACAGGAAACTTGTGTTCATCAAACGAAACTCAACAGTTTGTGCAACTGGCTCATAATTAAACGAGCTCATAAACTCCAAAGTCAGGAAAGGGTATGAATGCTTCCTCAACCGATACAACCCCATGAATCCCAAAGTCTCAAAGATGTGACGGACATCCGTCTCAATTCCTAAGTCAGTAAGAAGTGTGGTATCCACACAACGGGTAGGCCTCATTTTGCGTTTCTGCAACGCCACAAATCGCTCTCTCTGTTTAAAGTCTACAAACACCACCGAAGGGTACTCCGGTACCGCGGGTACTACGGGTCCACTACCTTCCCCGAGCTCGGGCTGTGAAGCTCTCCCCCTCTTACTCTGACAGGTCTCTATGTTTAGTCTCGGCATCTGCTTCAGCATACGATTTAAACAAACTTGTATAGGCATGTAAAGCACATAATTCACACATTTGAACTTTGAATACTCAGCTAGGTACACACTTTCACCAACAAATTCCAATTTGATACATAAATTCGGTTTATAGTAACTCAGACGATCTCTATTGTTGTGAAAAGTTTAGCATGATAAACACAATTTACTCGACCAATTCAGCTATCATGGCTTAGCTCAAATGCTACTTCATATACATACTTGATAACATGTGAAATAATCATATATGTTCATAGAAAGGCAACTTAAAACATGTCATCATCGACCTTCAACTTTAGAAGCAAACAATTCAATTGGACTAGTCAGACGGTCTCTACAGCTGTAACAAATTGACATATTCATCAAGAATTAACATCACCATTACTATACTAAAGTTCATCTCTTTTATATACATTCATATCCAACACTAAATCCCAAATATAGAAAACGAATTTTAATTTGGGGCACTTTTAAGACGGAGTTTTAAGACAAGTTTTAAGATGAAAATCACCAAAATCCAACTCCTAGCATAGTATGTGTAACATATAGTACTCAATTACATCATCCAACATGTAGAAAACAACCAAAAATCAATTTTGATTTTGTAAACCCTAGAAAATTCGTCCCCAATTTGGCAATTTCTATGCTATTTTTGGAGCAATTAATCATTAATAATCATGAAAGGGAAGCATATAAATCACATTACAACAATTAAAAGCAATAATTGGCCCATATGAATCGAAATTTCAGTTAATTCTACCATTCTAACAAGTTCAAAGTGATAAAACATGTAAATAAGGAAGAAGTTCATACCTTGATTAGATAGGAAAGTAAAAGAACGAAATTAAACAAAACAAACAACCCAACTAATCACCACCAACACAAGAAGATGAGAGTTTTGAGAGAGATTTAGGGCTTAGGGTTCGAATAGAAGAAGAAAGAATGAGAGGAATAAGAAGAAATAAGGGTTTTAAGAAACCCGTAAGAGGCTCTGTACTGTAGCCTACTCGATCGAGTGCCTAGGGTACTCGATCGAGTGCCCTCTACTCGATCGAGTAGGTGCTATTTCGTCGAGTATCTGCATAAAATTTCTACATCCCGACGTCATAGCTTCCTAACTAGATCGAGTGAGGTCTACTCGGTCTAGTAAGCACTCGCACCCGGTCAAGTAAGGTTGAGTATTCGGTCAGAAATACGAAATAAATTGAAGATTCCTGCAAAAACAATATCGCGTGTCGATTCCAAACCAAGTTCGGATCTCGTCACTGGTTATCGTACTCACTTCTATATCACCATTACTACTCAAACATACCATACCGACTCATCAGATAAGATTCATATCATATTACGGTAAAACAAATCCACACAACACAGTTTACATGCTACCGAGTCATTCGCATACACAATTACGTCACCATATCATACTCAAACTCATCTTACCGCATTGCTAGCAAACTTGTGCTCACATCAATATAAAGCATATAATTAACGATGATGTCATCCAAGTATATTCCACAAACAAATTAAAGCTTACCATGTTCCAGTTTCAACATAAACAAAATTATTCTACACAAATTAAAGCTTACCATGTTCCAGTTTCAGCCATAAAACATTGCACAAACGCATCTCTATTTGTTATTTCTCACATTATAACTCGTCAGTTTTAACTATCCTCATTATAGCTACAATAGGACTTATAAACTCACATAGGATTACCATTACTGACAACTTGAAACAAACACCAACATATTCACTTTTCATACTACAGCATACACTTCCACACTTTTCACGCATTCCTATTAAATAAAACCTACAACACATAAGCTCACTAATTCTACCCAACTTCACCATATACGATCCCAGTGCAACTATCATGCTTATACCAACTTCAACAAGACTCATCCACAGGTAATCCCAACGAAATTAACATACACATTAGACATACACACGGACTCCACATTTCCATACCCAGTGACTGGCTTAAGTACAATGGGGCCAAGATTTTGAAATGAGGGCGCCTACTCACCCAAAACCTAGCATCAACTGGGGCTCCCATTATACATACACCAGGTTCATTTTATTAGACTCACTACGTTCATTATTTTCATTGGTTACAGGTTCCAAAATCGTGCTCTGATACCACTTTGTAACACCCCCATATTCAGAGGAGCCTTAACTAGGCCTTCCTTAGCATATAAGGGCGTTACCATCTTGGTTGCCCGAGGTAAGTAATCATCAAAAGTCGATAAAAGAACAATTATAGTTATATTACAAGCGTTACAACCAACTTTACAGAATAAAGATACAACTCGTGAGCTACACACTATCTATATCGAAACTCGTGAGAACTCCTCCCGCCAGGACTCCAGCTATCAACAACATCCACACCTGCTAAGACCGACTGCTCACCATAAGGGATCACGGCAGACACATAGAAACAACAAGACAACCACACAAGGTCAGTACTGAGATAAGACAGGACAAACCAACAACATCTATCAACACAACACAACACAATCAGTCACACACACAATCAGGCCAAATGACCAAATTGGTAAAAAAAGTAGGGGTTAAGTGACAAATTGGTAAAAAAACTTAGCAAAGTGACATATTGGTAAAAAAAGTTGATGGCAAGCGACAAATTGGTAAAAAAACATTTTCGAGCACAATTTGACGGAAAATTGGTAAAATAAACATTTCAGAGGACAATTTGACGAAAAATAAAACATTATTTAGACTAACTTATTACCGGATTGTTCCTACCATAAAACCGTCTTATAAAACTTTCTGAATGGGTCCATCTCCTATTTCTTATTCTAATTCCTCCGTAAATTCCATTTCGCTAAATACTTAGGTTGATTTATAACCTCATTTTGACATTTTTTTTAAATTCTCTTTCGAATCAGATCAACTTTAGAGTTAACTTTCGGGTCATGTTTGCCTTTCCAAAGTCTAATAGTTTGTTTGGCTAGACAAAGAGGAAGTACATGGCGGATTGGCAAGGAGGAATGAAAAAATTTTTAATTTGCCAATGTGAAATGCTGGGTTTCTCCTCCAAATACCTCCAGTTTAAACTTGGCCCAAAACTTTAAAACTTGTTATGTAATGTCATAAAATCCTCTAATCTTTATTTAACAAAATTGGACAAAATCGTTGAATCACGGGTTTATTACGTTTTATGGAGTGTATATATCTTTGTAATAGTAAGTCGCCTGTGATTTAACAACTATAGAGTAATAAAAATTCAATCTAACATTTAGTGACTTCGTACCAAGTTTGGAAAATAAACAACGAACATATGTCCATTATATTATACTCATAGTAAACATTTTCAGTTCAACCCCATTTACGCAATTATCTTGTCTTCCAACTAAAAAAAAACTTAATTTCACCATAATTGTAGTTTTTCAAGGGTTAAAAAATTTATCATTTCATATTTTTCAACATAAGAAAATTCAACACAAGGAAAAAGGAAAAAAATAATGATTATATTTCATGTTTTTTGCCGAATAAACGCACACACTTTGACAAACAATGATAAAAGTTGCTTTAACATAAAAATATTTGATAAAAAAATGTTTACTTATTTGGAAAACAAAATTCACGTTAATTAAAAAATATTTGTAATATTACCGTGTTTTATTTTCGGTTAAATTATCCTCGGAAACGTTTTTTTTACCAATTTGTCGCTTGCCATCAACTTTTTTTACCAATATGTCACTTTGCTTAGTTTTTTTACCAATTTGTCACTTAACCCCTAGTTTTTTTACCAATTTGGTCATTTGGCCCACACAATCATACCCACTCCAATCAATCTCCGTCACCGACTGTCCACTGGACCAGCCCTGCCAGTGGGGGACCGCAGCCGTACCCACCAAATCCCCGCTCATCATACCGAGCGATAACCCTGTCCCATTAATGTGCACATCCCTTACCGTGGCGGGTTCCACGGAGGGCGAAACTAGGGCGTGAAGCCACTCCCGCAAGTGACTCCACTCAGCTGAGGACGCACCTTGAGAACCAGAGACAAACAATCACAGACAGCTGCAATACAACAACAACCAACAAACTGTATACACCAACCGACTACCGCATATACGCTGCCACACAAACACAACCACAATACAACAACCATGACACGACAACCGACACACTAGACTATCCACAAAAACTGAGTAGACGAACCTACCTTTAAGCAACTGCAACCACTCCATGCCAACATACGAAATATCCAGCAATCAAGCAACACCTATATCCACAACACAATCATCTATCACTACCAAGCAAACCCTAATTTCAAAGACAAGGATACGGATGATGATGACGACATACCTACAAGAAGAAACCTGGCAAAAGACCGCTACCCGACTCAAGCTATGCCCTCCTAAGGCACAAGAACCTTCAAAGGCTTCCATGGAGGTTATATGGTGAAGGGAAGGGAAAGAGGCGACCTAAGGATCTGAAGGAATGAGGCGGAAATGATTTGCGGACTTAACAAAAACGCGATTATAAACCCTCGCTGAAAACCCGTTACTCGATCGAGTGGCCCACATACTCGATCGAGTGTCCCCTACTCGATCGAGTATCCGAGCTACTCGATCGAGTATCCGAGCTACTCGATCGAGTATCCGAGCTTATCGATCGAGTACCACACATAACTCACAACCCAAGGTAACTTTGGTACGCACTTCTAAGGACTATTACCGCTCCCAAGGTCAGTCAACGTTGGTCAAAGGGTCTCTAGAAGGGCGGGTATTACATATGGTCATTGGCATATGTCTTTCTCACGAGAGTTTACGTCTTATGTGGTTGAATGTAAGAGTCTTGGTCCTATCGGACACTAGAGGTGAGATGCAAGCCTTCTAGTTGCGATATGATCGTCGGGATTGATGCTCCCATCCGTTCTCATGGTGAGATGCAAGCCATGAGTGCGCATGTGACGTTAATAGCCACGCCCCGTGCAATGTTTGTTAGAAGATTTCCAAAGTAATGGCTATGGTTTTTAACTATACGTATTGCGATGATTGACTACTCGTTTATCTATCTCACACGACTTAAGTACTAGTTTTGTGTAATTTGGATAGTTGCATATGTCACATTTCATTGGAATTCGTGCTTGTGATAAACTAACCGTATCTATGTTCTTTCCTTTACTTCACTTATTTAAATATGCTTATGACATGCTCATTTGCTACCCTATCTCGTTTTCTCTTATTATTCTAACATGAATGATCTCATGCTTATTTGTTCAAGTGAATTGTATCCCGTATTTATTATGCCTTGCCTTATTTGAGTTCTTTGTTATGTTCATTTTGATATAATATGGCTGGGAGAACGCTGAGTTACTCCCCCACTGACCTGTGGCATGGCATTCATTTTTAATGAATGAACAGGTTGCAAATCGGTACTTATTTGGGGTGAAGACATGTGTGAGCTAGCGAGTACCTTGACCGTTGGATTTTTGTCTATCGTTATGCTTAGACTCACCTTTTAGACTTGTTATTCGTGGGTATCTTTTCCACCTTTTTTGCTAGACTTGGTTTGTAATAACCTAAGTTTGCTTATCATTGCGCTTGTTTCATTTTATTAGCTTGACTTGGGTGGGCTGCAGACAAGACTTAAGCCACTCCCGCATGTTAAACTTTAACTAGTAATAAAAAGTTTTTAAAATTTTTCATATTTTCCACATTATAGCTGGGTGTCACAATAAGCTAACCTATGAATGCCATGAAACTGGGTTCCACTAATGTAATTCTCGACAGCTGGGGCTACGGTGAATTTAGCTTTGGAATATAGATGATTTCTACATTTTAGCGGCTCGCAATCCTTCAAAAAAAAAAAAAAAAAAAAAATACCTTTTTAAGTAAGTTAAACAAGTACAAATTCGAAAATACGTTTAGTAGAATCGTTAATTATCTCTCCTTCCCAAATATCATTTGGAATCAATTTCTTCTCCGTCCATGGCTTCCAATAACCCTCATCGGGTTGTAGAGTTATTTGTTGCACATTGCATCCTCCTCTTCAATCCCATTTTCAATCTCATCTCCAAAAATATTAGCATCTATAGGCGCTTCGTCAACATGATTAGTTGACATGCCAATTAGGATCCTCAACTTGACTAAGCATATTTGTGAATGACAAATTAAAGGATTGTAGAGTTGTTTGAGTAATTTCAAGATCTTGTTCAAGAGACATCAACTCGATAAACAAATCCATCGATGCGGCTTTTGATTGACACACAATTGCCTACAAAGCTTTCAAACTACGATCATTACTCAAGGATACAACTTTGTAACCTCTTACACTTGGGAATTTCATTTTGATATTAAGCTCAAATTTTGTTCTATAAAGTGATGACGTGAACACTATAAACCAAAATAGTTTCCAATGAACGCTAATTACCCAATTAATTTGCTAATTAACGTTAATTAACCAAAAAAATTCGAAAAATTGCGGAAGACCGAATACGGATTACGGAAACAGCCACACGCTATAGCGGATAAACCGACTTTGTTTTTGGCGAGTATAAATACACCGCCTTTAAACAAATTGACAAAAGCCTAAACATATACCTCGAAGATTTGGCATTCTTCAAAATCCCAAACCATCATAAACCCTAGAATCAAACTCCGGTAATTTCTTCCCTCGATTAATCTTCTAATTTCACAGTTCTTCCTTCTTTATCTTGTTTCTATCTCTAAGTAGATCTAATTAATAGTTATTGCGTTTAATTTGCAGGCGTTAATTTCAGCTTTTGCTCGTGCGTTTTCTTGATCTTGAGCTTCAACATGAGGTATGTAATTTTGTGTTTTTTTTTTTCGTTATTTGATTAATTCATTATCTCGTAATGTTGATGTGAAGATTGGTGTGACTTGAGTGAAGCCTTAGATACAATTTTGTGAGGATTTCATGTATCAATTTTTTTGTATGTTTGATTACGATTATTGCTGTAATGATTAGTAAAATACTTAATTTTGTGAGTATTTTATACGCTGGTTGGTTTGATTTAGCAAAAACCGAGCGGCATAGTTTCTGATGGATGGGAAATTAAGGTTTTGGGGATAGTTTGATACGGCTCGCAAGACCGTCTTATCCAAGTCTTGTAACAATTGATAAATTAGATAGTAGCTAGGACTGTCACGTTATTCCGCTTACTGGAAAATTACCAGTAGTTAAATAAATCTAGAATTGTATTGCCAGGTAAATTGAATATTACTCGGGTGTTGCTATTGTGGCTGGATTAGATTCTTTCGTTGGTCTAGAAAAAATGATGCTGGTGATGTTACTCAATAATTGACGATTAGTAAGTCCCGCAATGAAGAAAACAAACAACTATGTGCATTCAAAAGTTTATCACCCATTAAGGTTGTCAAACTTAGTTTGAAATAGAGCACTCACGTGCAAGTACTTACTGACACTATAAGCGATTTCTCTAATTTTTCTCGTGTAGTTCTAGTGTGCATTCTAAATTAATTGTGAATGCACACATTTGCTTGCAAAAATTGTATTCCTCAATCAGCATCATGTCTTTCAAAACTATGGTGTCACTTCTGTTCCACATTATCATCAGTTGCTTGCTGCCTTGCTACTATTAGATACTAACGGTTCTACTGTAAGATGCATACGTTCATTTAGGTTGGAATTTGATTTGAAACCTTGCCGTTGTCTTGTACTGATTAGTTTATTTTTTCAATTTGCAGTCGACCAATGGAGGAAGATACCGTCACCCCTGTAAGTGCAGTATTCTTTCAGCTTTTCTTACGACATTTTTGTTCTGTGTTGTGTCTGTTCACTTCTGCACTACATGATCTGATTTTTCTGTTTGAGAAGATATTTTCATCCTTGTGCATTATTTGAAGTAACCATTATCTTTACATCTTCACCTTTTTTTTTGGAAGTAACCCTAGTCCTTTATTGGCATGATTTTTAACGTTAGCAAGTGATGGAATATTTTACAGTTTAGTTTCATTATATCTCTCACCTCTCATATCCGTTTCATTATTCCTTTGTCTTTGGGCTCTTCATAAAATACCAACAGTTGTCCTTCCCACTTTATTTCTCTGTTCTCTTTGATTAATGATTCAACTTACTCTTCTATCAGAATAAGATGATGTTTCACTGTGGCCTGTCCATTAATCTGAAACGTACATGTTTATCAAATAAACCTCCATATTCATCAAGGCACACCCCCTTATTCATCACAATTAATATTCAATTGACCCAGTTTCTAGTGTCTATTCTCCCCTTATATTCACTAGCTTAAATTTGAAAGCGAGGTTGAAACTTGAAGTTGCTGTCAAGTCCCTACCTTCATGAAAAAATGTATTACACTGCATCATATCTTCTAATGGCTCCTAGGCAAAATACATGTTCTATCCACTGTTTCACAATGTCATTTTCCCACAAAAGTGAACTTGTAACTGTTGAAGTGTTTATTTATTAATACCATATCTATAGTAAGAGTCAAATGCCAGCATACATTTGTGTGGGAGAATTCAGTAGCAAAGGGTTCTGAGTTGAGGAAACGTTAATGGAGGAAGTGCTATTCAGAGAGTAGTAGAAGTGGTGGGTTTGCTGAACAGGGAAATTGAAGGTTGGTGATGGTTGAGTAGGAAGGAGGGAAGGTGGTGGAGAGAAAAACAAGGAAGAATTGTTGATAACGATTAGGTCATCAACGATTAATTCCAATTATAAATTTTTATCACCTATATGTAATAGTTATTGAACGAAATAGCTAATGCCACCTAACTTCTGTAAATAAAATGCAAACCGGCCTCTGAGAGATGTTTTACGTCAGGGTTATCTTCAGGAAAATGGTAAAATTTAAGGTACTTCACTCTTTTCCCTTTATTAGCACATTAGCCTGCATATATGTGACAAGTGGGGATATTATATCATAGATGATGCCTATATTATGCAGAGATTGCAAATGTGTGTTTTTTCTGTTTGGTTCGGCTGAGTAGCGCGTTGCGAAAATTCTTTTCACAATCCATGTCCCACCCATGTTTAAATCTGATTACATTCTCTTTCTTAGATGGACAAAGATAGAGACTCTGTGAAGTACAAATATTGTTTTGTATCTTGCAATTGGCTCTTTGGTGGACAGCTTTCAAGTAGTTGAATTCTTCATGGGTTTCGGATTTGTGATTATGAGATTTTTACTTTGTGAGTCTTTATCTCCTTTCCTCTATTTTTTTTTTGCGTCTCTTAAGTGGTCTTTTTTTTTTTCCTTCCTTTCTTTCTTTTGCTTCCTCTGGAAAAGTTTCCAGTGCATAATTTTCTCTACACAAACATTGTTGAAAATGTAGCTGTAGTAATTGTGTGTTATATTGCATATATTTACTTACCTTATGAACTAGAAACCATGGATCTTATGTATCTTATGTGCGACACAAGTTCTTATGCTTGATCTCTTGTTGGTTGCTATGGAATGTTGCTGTGTATTTTTTTAGATTAAAGTCTTCACATTGTTTCTTGCTACAGGGAAAGAACGAGGAGGAAGAGTTCAATACTGGTCCTCTTTCTGTACTTATGTCTAGTGTCAGGAAGAACACACAGGTATGCCACATCTCTAAGACCTTCTGGTTCTCTTATTTCTCAATTCAAGTCTAAAAGAAAAGCTTTTGGTCTATGTTTGTCATGTTTGGTCATTGATTGCTTCAATGTAACTAAGCTGATGTTCTTTGGATGTGCTTTATTGTCAGGTTCTGATCAATTGTAGAAACAACAGGAAACTCCTGGGGCGTGTGAGAGCTTTTGATCGCCACTGCAACATGGTTCTCGAAAATGTGCGGGAGATGTGGACTGAGGTTTGTCTTAGCCAACAACTTTGTCGATAGCTAGTTCATATTTTAAAACATGCTTAAAAATATCTATATTAGACAGTTTCATATGTAACACAAATCCATTAGTCGTATAATTTTAGAAGTTTCGCTAAAGAAGCTATAGAATTTTGCCCAGGTGCTAATATGCTGATCATGGTTTGCAGGCGCCAAAGACAGGTAAAGGCAAGAAGAAGGCTCAGGCAGTGAACAAGGACAGGTTTATCAGCAAGATGTTCCTCCGGGGTGACTCAGTAATCATTGTTCTGAAGAATCCAAAATAAGATGAACTCGCTTAACTTGTTTGGCCTTGATTGTCTGTTGTTTCTCCTGGAATGTTGTTAAACTAGTAACTTTGAAAGCTAGGACACGTTTGTGTAATCTGTGATTTAGTACTGGGAGGACGGTGCTTCAGCTTTACGCTGTGGTTTATGTTTAATTACGGCAGGCTTGGTATATTTTGATCAAGAACTAAAAAGTCATGAAGTGCTTAATCCTAATGCTTCATCATTCGCGCTGCTCATTGAGCTTCCTTCAATGCAAGTATTTTGTGTTCTGTTGCAAAAATATACTTCCTCCTAGTCTCCATTTTGTTCCCCTTTCATAAGGGCACAAGATTTAAGGAGCTTAATAAACAACTAATAAAGGAGTAAGGTGGGGTTTGTGAATTGGAGAGAGGAATGAATAAATATGAGTTAAATATGATAAAGCAAAGTATTAATTGTTTTCTCCAAAAATTAACCACATATTTTGATAGCCTCAAGTGCTTGATTAAACCGTCCAAATTAGGAAATGTAATTAGCTTACAAAATCAGAATTTCTCACCCAAATTAGATAATTATACAAACCAAGGTTGTTTAACAACCATTACATATGGAGATATACCTCCATTTACCAATAATTAACTGGGTAATAAATAAAATTACATAAGATTAGTGTTTTCTTAACTAAATACATATACTTAGGCTATATTAAACCCAAAAAAAATGGCTGATAAATCTGGATTAGAGGACTTCAGATTTGATGATGGATACTCCTTTCTTTTCAGCCAATTTGGTTGTCTTTGAACCAAAGCCAAAATGTCAAAATCAGTTGTCCTTCAAAGCAAGTAGTCTCAATTGAAAAATTGGCACCAAATTTCAAAAAAGGAGCCAAATTTTCTCTCACATTTCATTTTTGCGCCCAAAATACTAAATCAATGTGCAAAGTTCATTAATCCTATAAATAGAAAGCCCCACATGATTCTGATTCATTTATTTGCATACATCCAAAGAACAAATTCATTACCAACTCATAAACAACAAAAAAAAAAAAAACAGAATCAATAAATGAAGACAAAAAATTTTGGATAACTTGGAAAGAACAAGAATATGTCAACTTTTACTGGAAAAAACAGTTGGTGAAAAACCTAAGCACGACTCATTGTCAGAGGTGGCAGCACAGTTTGGGGTTTGTAGAAAGACAATAACAAACATCTGGAAAGTAGCAAAGAAACAGCATGCAAGTGGGCAAGGTATTAATGATTTAATGTCAACAACAAGCTCAAAAGGAAATACCGGTGGAATTTAGACTTGACTTTACTTTAATGCTTTGATAGAACTTATTTCACAGAAAATGAGGCAGGAGAATGCCTCATAGACTGACCTTTGACACTACTCAGCTAGAGAAATTGGAGATGGGTAAGAGAACCACTCAGCATGAAGTAAGTGAAGGTTTGGGTGTTAGTCAATCAACAACAAATGTGAGATGGGTTTTGAAAGAAAGCTCATTGACTCACATACAAATGCAATCAAGCCACAACTTACAGATAAGAACAAACTTGATAGGTTAATTTATTGTCTTTCACAACTTCAATATGTTAGGTTCATATACCTATTATTAGACTCCTCTAATAGTGAACTAATTAACTTGTTAATTAGTTGTTCTTTAAATCTAGTGCATGCATAACAAAATGAAAGATTTATAAGGAAAAACAATGTCCCTTACATTCCTATATGGTTCGAAATATGGGGCACAAGTAAGGTCACCTTCTTTCACCTGTTCTTGAGCTTAATGTGATGGATGATCCTCCTAAGACTCCAAGTATAGAAGACACTCCAATAAGTTGCACCCAAGATTAATCCCAAAAATTCCTACTAATATTAACTAGATATGTAGTAGAAATGTAACCTTAATAATACTAATATTTCTAGTATTACTACCTCTAGTAATAGATTGAGTGTATCAGTATTTGTGAGAGTTTTTTAGCAATTGCATGTGAGGGAAAATTAGAGAGGAAAACAAGCAAAAGCTAGCCTAAGAAAAATGAGCAACAAGTGCTCATATATGGAGCACAAAACCGGTGGCTCCTTCCATAGGGGGGAATATTTTTACTTTTGTTTTTACTCTTTTGTATAGTGTAGGTAGAGTGTAAGGAACATATATGTAAGATGTAGTATGAATAAAGCTTGTGTGATGTGTCACAATCACACTTTAATCAACACAATCAAAAGACAAAAGAGCATCTTTTGTTCTCTTTATTTGGCCGAAAATATGGACCCATTTTGGTCCATTTTTGCCTTTTGTCATTTGTCCCACAAATGCTTATAAGTCATATGTTTAACTATCTTACATAATTAATTATTAATGTAATCTTTTAACACTTAAATATTACAATTAATAATATAATATACACTCCACTTTTTGAGTAGTATACTATCATTATATCAACATATAATGGGTCCCATAATTACTAGTTAGTTAAAATTACAACTTCTTGTAACTTTAAATAACTAATTACCTTTACCTCTAAACTTATATAATACCTCAACTAATTTAGTAATTTAACACTTAATTACTAAATTAAATCTTATTTAATCACATTACAATAAGACGTAAAATTGCACTCCTATAATTAAGGAAATAACTAATCTGTATCGCATACAATTAATTAAATATTTATTTAGGCCTCATCCTATAGGTGTGACCTAAAGGGATCAACTGATCATCACCGTCACACGACAGTAATGTCAAACTCTAGTTAGCCAATCATTACCGATAAATGACGATCAGTCGACTATATAAAGAATCATCCCTCACGTATTCTTAGTATCAGATTTAATTATGATATTAAATCATGTGATCGCACTATTGTTGAGGACACATTTACCAACAATCTCCCACTTGTCCGAGACAAGTGTGCGTCACCAATTCTCTTGTCCTATTACAATCTCCCACTCAATGCAAGTTGTCTTGCAGGTCGTACTTACATTTGATCATTTCTTGAGTGGTTTCCTCGATCTGGAGATTAACTGTCTGACCGGAATTATCTATCATAGATACCTTCCGAGCGTGGCCATGCATTTCCAGTTAATTACTCCTCAAGTGGCCTTGAGATTTCAAACAACCCTGACAAGGGGTGGACAATTCCTATCGCCCTGTTCCCTTCGTTTAGCCACAGTCCATCATAACCCAAAATATACCCAGTTTGACCTCATTTACGAAATCGTAGAGTATAAATCAAAGCTAATCATAAGTTGTGCCAACTTGGCCGAATAGTCTCTAGTCAAAAGAATTGACTCATAAGAATACTATAGTAGTTCTTGCCACGACCAGGCTATATGAATTACGTAACTCTATAAGCGGTCACCGTCCCCGATGAGTGTCCTCCATACATCTGCCTATGTGATCGACTAGTCATCCTATATGACTCTATGGCACTTGAACTTGCCATCAATCGGATCACACTCTATTCACTTCGAGACGTCACCTCATATAAGTAACTAGGGGCGAATACCATGTCAATCCAGTTCACTTTAATGGGGTTCAATTTGTCTCTACAACCCATTCGGATAAGACATGGTAGCGGGTGAGTTTAATGAAACTCAAACGATAAATGTGATTATCACATATGAATAGTCAATACACTATTACTATTTCATATCTTATAATCTTTAGTGTATTATTAACACTAGTTAAAATGCAATACAAGCTTGGCAAGTGGATATACCCGATATCCATATATTCCAACTTTATAAATTGCTATTTCCTTCCATTCAATGTCATCTCTAATGACATGAATTTATCCAAGTATGTGTCTAGACTTCTTACTAGACTTGGGCTCTTTAACTTGAAAGATGCTCCCACTGTTATCGCATAATTTGTGACAAAACCATTTGTAGAGGGATTCACCCTTAATCTATACATTGACGATTTTATCACAATTTACTTAGATTCCTTTTGTAGAATTTGCAATGCACGAAACTAAAACACTTTTCTTAGTTTCTAACTCCTTAGTCAATAAAGCAGCCTAGGATTTCGACAAATCCCTTTTGGAGACTAAAGTTTGTGCAACCCATCAGCACTTAACTTAGTTTGTCATCCGAACATATGAACAAATCCTTAATTCTTCTCAAGAATCTCAAGGATGTTCTTTAAGGCTTTCACAAGCCATATTATGGGAGTTATCCCTTTTATTGACTTGTTATGCTCTCAGCATATATCACATCATGGCACGTGCGTCTGTTGGCATACATGATCATTCTAATGGCGGAAACATTAGAATTTGATTTCATATGATCAACAACTTAATAGGTTCAGTAAATGACTATGACTCCATCATAGTAATTCTACTTCCATAAACATGAATAGCCTATTCAACCTTGTTGATGTGCAACAGATACGAAAGATCTTATTATCATAAGACTCTCAACTGTATGCTAATATACTTTCACATAGATTCGGTAATCTAAATTATATATTGCACCCTTTCCTAGTCTCCCAATCATTCTTACCAGAAGAGAGCATTGTTACATTATTCTCAATAAGTAATATTTCTTCAATATATAAGACATGGAAACATGATAATGGCTCCCACTTAACTTCATGTATAATCATGATTCTTCAACCATGTGAATGAAGACATTCACTATTATCATATGAAAAGTATAATCCTATAACACTTGCTTAAGACCATCCTGGGTTCACTTAAAAAAGCTACGCATAAGATGTTAGGACGCTTAAATCTTTATCTAAGGTTTTGTGTTTCAAACACTTCTTTCACTAAATTCCCATTTTAGAAAAGCGAATTTTATTTGCCATTCTTCATTAGAATGAAATGCGGACATTCCTAACACAATTTATCTTGATCAACATCTTCATGTAAATCTTATGCATTTATGTACTCTGAAGCTCTATTTACTTTTGAGGAGACCCTCGCCTTAAATTAAATCTACTTTTGAGTAACAATTTTCGGATTGTAATGCGATGGCTCGTATGTAACAAGGTCATGATACTATCACTTTCACAAAGTAATATTTTTAAACAATAAGACATGTGCGATAAACTCCCACTGAACTATGCTCTCATACTATCTTCATAGATTATAGTTCAATGCCAACTCCCACTCTATAATTCTATTATTTTCACAAAGTAACATTTCAACTATAAGAGATGTTTGTGATACAAAGTAACATTTCAACTATAAGAGATGTTTGTGACTATTCAATCTACTCCCACTCTATCTCTCAAGAAATACATCTATATTCTTGAGAGATAGCTTTGTGAGTCACAAACATATATATTTAACGGAGTATTAAGGAGTTTACCTAGACTATGTATTAGCTTTCAAAAGGCCATCCTAACATGGCAGCTTGATAATATACGAGTTTTATCCATGTCATCTGTTTAATATACTCTCTATTCTAGGTATATCCTGGTTGACCATCCGTTTAGAATAATGTGTCCATATGGTATCGAAAATTCCCTACTTGATGAGTTCAAAAGCTCATTACAACTTTATAACTGATCTTATATAAGTAAGTTGTTACTTTAAGTAACAAAGACATAAGGAGAATCAAATTCATAACTTATGAACATATAATGATCCAATCATCATAATCGTCTATTAAATCAATTTGAGTTGTTTATCTAATGTTTCTCTACGCAACTAATTTATGATGATGATTTTAGAACAAGTGATAAAACAAGTGATTTGGGTTGAAAACCAAACCACAAATATCCAAAGCACAACAATTGTTTAAAGGATTACAAACCAATTTCCAAGTCACACAAGGAAATCAAAATAGTTCTAAAAACTTGAAATACATCATAAAATTAAAGACAAAGCAAATTAAAGTCAAGCTTTCATTGATCCATCACCATGGTTGGCTACTCTAGCTTCCCACATGATCCTCTAGGCTTGCTTCTCCTTGCCTTTGTCCTTGGTAGGAGGCCCTATTTACAATAGAAAGGGTAATCATCACAACTTGTATCAACATACCAAAGTTGAGATCGAAACATAAAAGATAGGGATAGTTATATACCTAATGGAATAACCTTTCCAGCTTTGATGTCACCAAGGTATTTGGAACAGTTTCTCTTCCAATGCCTAATATCACAACAATAGTGGCACTTGTCCCCGGTGGGGGCACTGTACTTGGGCTTAGAGGTACTAGCTTCACAAGCTTTAGCTATATTCCTGTTGGGAGTTCGCTTCTTCTCCTTTTTCCCGCCTTTTTTGAAGGTTCCCTTGCTCTTATGATTGACATTGAGCACATCTTTTGTGGTGCTAACACTTAGCCCCATGTCCCTTTCGGCTTGCACAAGCATTTTGTGCAACTCATCAAGGGAAACTTTCTTATTTTGCATATTAAAATTCACCCGGAATTGAACATATGCTTTGATTTTGTTGAGGGAATGAAGAATTCGATCAATTACGAGTTCATTGGGAATTTCCACCTTATGCATTTTCAAGGTCTCAACATGCTCCATCAACTTGAGCACATGAGGACTCACCTTTTGGCCCTCCTTGATGTTAAGATCAAAGAATGCGGAAGCCGCCTCATATTGACTGACCCTAGGAGCTCGTGAAAACATGTTCACAAGCTTCATGTAGATCTCATGAGCGGTGCTAATCTTTATAGCACTTCGTTGGAGTTCGGCCTCCATAACAAAGATCAACACATTTTTGATCGCGGCCGACTCCTTTTGGTAAACCTCATAGGCTAACCTAGCGGCGGTGGTGGACCTAGCATTAGGTTTGGTGGGAGATGCCTCGGTAAGGTAACGAAGCTTGTCGTCACCCTATGCGGCCAAGCGAAGTTGCGCGTCCCAATCGGCGAAATTAGACCCATTCTTTTCTAACTTACATCGATCCATGAAGGATCGGAGCCATGACACATTGGTAAGCGTGGTGGAACTAGTGGATGCGGACGTGATTGGAGTTGCCATTGCGTTTGATAAAACAAATTTGACTACAAAATAGGAAATGAAGGAATTAATTATCATCTATCGTTTTAATAATACTCGTAAATTTAACTACAAGTATTGCATTTATATAGTGACCTCCACCCAACTATATAAATGATTCCGAGATCCAAATTCATATTAATACGTGTACGGTGAGTCGAATCATCCCTCATTAATATAACTCGGTAGATTAACTCTTTAATCGATTCTACTTTTAGAACTCTCGGTCGATAAAAATTACTCTAATTTTCATCTTTAGCCCGGAACACATGCGACTACGGTCACGAATACTTCCCTTGAGCTCAATCCAAATTTCGATGTAATAACATTTTACTACCCCACTTCGCCAATGTAACAAGGTTTGTATTACGGTGAAGCCGGATTAACTCCCTTATGAAATTGGTACTTCATGGGTTCTACTATTTGGTAAGGCTATATCTCAATTATTATATGTGAGAGGTCTTGTCAATTTATTATCTATCAGGTTTTAAGTGAACTAAAGCGGTGAACTACGATAATTATAATTGACACGGTCGATGACTCGATATGATATGCATGTGTAGTTATGGCGATTTGGCAATGCATGCAACATATTAAAAGAAATGCAAAGCAATAAATAAAATTCCTAGTATGGCCTTCCTAAAATAGAAAATCAAATAATATATTACATATTCGGAAACCAACTCCTTTGGTCCCTTGAATCTTCAAGTGGCACGCCTCCCAAGACACCGTCTTCGTCGGATTACCTTTCCGAATGGCACCGTCTTTGAAGATGCTCCATAATTACAAATAATAATAAAAATACAAAGCTATTCCTATTATACATTTGTAAAATGGAAAAATTAATAAAAATAAAAGTGATACGAGATCACATTAAATTACAACCGAATCAATATTCCCTTTTATTACGGGTAATATTGATTAAAACTATGGCCATACTAAGATAAAATTACATAATTCAAAATTATATAAATAAAAGACATTCAACAATTGAAATATACAACATTATAATATGTACCTATCATGCCAAATAATGTGTCAAATCGCCCTATTTAACTTATGTTGTACATATAACCCGGTTTTATGGAAATGCGTGATAATAACCTTTTAAAATCACTAATTAACACTTAAATCACATCTAATCTCAAGTTAATTATCCTAACACTTTTTAGGACTCAAAAATTATTCATCACTCAATTTTGACAATAATTCAACTTGATTTAATTTTATGCTCATTTTTTACCTTAAAATCATAATATTTATGAAATAAATCCAAATTAATTTATAAAAATTTCAAAATTTGAATTTTAAATTTTTGAACATTCTGGAATAATTCTATGACACTAATAAAGTCAAAAATCATGTTTAAAATTTTCGAATTAATTTTGAGAAAATATAGTTGCATTTTATCGGTTTTATCTCATAAAATATTTAAAGTATCCAAAAAATTACTCCAATAATGTTTACAACCTTAGATATGCTAAGTGGGATATTAATGCAACCTAAAATAATTTTCTCAAGCCATGCAATACGTTTTAGCTATTTATGCTAAAATAGTCACTATTTATGTCATTTTTACTCTAAAAATCTATAAATCATGCTAAAAGAGATCTTTTAATCTCGAAATTTACATAAACTATGTAAATTATGCATGTGACATAATATTAAAAAATCATGGCTTAAATCGAAATTTAACTATTTTTAACCATTTAACCTCTTTTAATCCATTTTTATCTCATAAAAATCATAAATCATGCAATATTAATCCAATTAATACGAGTTTTTACACACAACTTGTAAAATATGCATGTGAGGTCATATAAAATTTCCAAGGTCAGAAACTTAGTTGAACTATTTTTAGCATTTTGATTCCCATTTTAGTCATAAAAATGTAATAAAATGACCAAAAATCCTTAAAATGAGCAATAAATTTCCATAAATCATAAAAATGACCTAAAAACATTTTAGGACCAGAATATATAACATGCATGATGATTTCGTGGCTTATACTTATAAATCACAAATTTTTAGTTTTATATGTTAACTTTTTAACTCAGAAAAACAATAACCGATTATGCATGCAACATCCTTATGCTCTGATACCACTTGTTAGGTTCATATACCTATTATTAGACTCCTCTAATAGTTAACTAATTAACTTGTTAATTATATGTTCTTTAGATCTAGTGCATGCATAACAAAATGAAAGATTTATAAGAAAAACAATGTCCCTTACATTGCAATATGGTTCGAAATATAGGGCACAAGTAAGGACACCTTCCTTCACTTGTTCTTGAGCTTAATGTGATGGATGATCCTCGTAAGAATCCAAGTATAGAAGACACTCCAATAAGTTGCACCCAAGATTAATCCCAAAAATTCCTACTAATATTAACTAGATATGTAGTAGAAATGTAACCTTAATAATACTAATATTTCTAGTATTACTACCTCTAGTAATAGATTGAGTGTATCAGTATTTGTGAGAGATTTTTAGCAATTGCATGTGAGGGAAAATTAGAGAGGAAAACAAGCAAAAGCTAGCCTAAGAAAAATGAGCAACAAGTGCTCATATATAGAGCACAAAACCGGTGGCTCTTTCCATAGGGGGGAATATTTTTACTTTTGTTTTTACTCTTTTGTATAGTGTAGGTAGAGTGTAGGGAACATATATGTAAGATGTAGTATGAATAAAGCTTGTGTGATGTGTCACAATCACACTTTAATCAACACAAACAAAAGACAAAAGAGCATCTTTTGTTCTCTTTATTTGGCCGAAAATATGGACCCATTTTGGTCCATTTTTTCCTTTTATCATTTGTCCCACAAATGCTTATAAGTCATATGTTTAACTATCTTACATAATTAATTATTAATGTAATTTTTTAACACTTAAATATTACAATTAATAATATAATATACACTCCACTTTTTGAGTAGTATACTACCATTATATCAACATATAATGGGTCCCATAATTACTAGTTAGTTAAAATTACAACTTCTTGTAACTTTAAATAACTAATTACCTCTACCTCTAAACTTATATAATACCTCAACTAATTTAGTAATTTAACACTTAATTACTAAATTAAATCTTATTTAATCACATTACAATAAGACGTAAAATTGCACTCTTATAATTAAGGAAATAACTAATCTGTATCGCATACAATTAATTAAATATCTATTTGGGCCTCAGCCTATAGGTGTGATCTAAAGGGATCAACTGACCATCACCGTCACACGACAGTAATGTCAAACTCTAGTTAGCCAATCATTACCGATAAATGACGATCAGTCGACTATATAAAGAATCATCCCTCACGTATTCTTAGTATCAGATTTAATTATGATATTAAATCATGTGATCGCACTATTGTTGAGGACACATTTACCAACACAATATGATAAACATACCAAACAATTTGTTTTCAAAGATCAGAGTAATTTAGTTCATATAGATGAAAAATGGTTTTTTTTATAACAAAACCTAGTCAAAGGTTTTATGTTGGTGTGGACAATGGGCCCACGGGGGCGCTTGGGGAGAGAACATGCGTTTGCATTTGTGGAGTCGCCACCAATTTATTATGGAAAATTGGAAACCGTTCGAATACCTCATGCCATGTCAAGACACAAAGTAGTGACATGAACATCAAGAACTCGTTACCCTTAGTATTTTATGTCTAGAATGACTCTCGTGGATGCCAATGAACACGGATGTTCACAGAGATCTGGAGTAAGGGGTGAGGGTACGTATTAGGAAGCTATTTTGATCGAACACCTAATCCCGCCCGCCTCGATAGCGGCCTCTACTAATGATTAGGGAAGTTATTCATACTCGATATATTGTCGATTATATGCATGCAATTTGATACCCGTCGTGAGGTGTCAAAAATAAATTTATAATCTCCAACTACAACTATAGCTAGCGGCAGTCGGGTCGAACCACAGAGAGGCAGACGTAATTTCTAGTTGTTTAAATTCGGTCTAAGGTAACAATAAGGTGGGGGTTTGATTGGATTTGGTCTACAACTAATAGCAGTAAAAGAAATGTAAGCTAATGAAATATATGAAATCAAGAATAAAAAGAGGTACTAGGATGGTCGGTTCGTTATAGTTTCGGCAAACATACTAAACAGTCTAGATCAAACACATGAGGCGGGAAATAAAGAGGTCCTCTCGGTCCACTCTTAACAAATAGCATCTTTCGATCTCGCTATAGGTCCCTAATATCACTAATACTAACTTTCGTCCTGAAAAGTGACTAACGATCTAAACTTTACCTATCTTTCGATCTCAGCATAGTTTAGTCATTTTAACTGGTGATCTAACAACTGTCCCTATCTCTCGATCTAATGGGTCAGTCATATCCTAAGCATTCAACTAGTCGTGTGCACTCGATTCGTCGAATAAAGAATTAAAATAATTAAAACGAAAATAAAACCTCACGTGGTCAGTCGATCGACCAGGTATGGCAGTCGATCGACTGACACGCGATTCAGGCCGTGTTCACTATATTGCCGCCTACACTACAATTCCCCTACATCCTAGCACGAATAAATTAGCTACTCATACTGAAATTAAAGGCAACAATAATATTAAGGATTAAATCTACGGAATTCATGCTTAAAATGGTAAAATAAACAATTAACAAAAGATGGCAATTCGGCTTGGGAACTGATCTAGCAATTCGACAACTATGAACGAAAATAAAATAACAGAATAAAACCAGAGAGTACCGTGTGAATTGCGAAGGAAAAGAACAAAGCCGAATGATAAAGCGAATTGAATTCAATACCGAAAGTAATCTCGAACCCTAATTATTTCTAAAGAACTCTATGTAAAACTTGGTAAATTTCTGAATAAAAACTGGATCCCTCTATCTGATGTTCTAGGTTACGTTATATAGAAAGTATACGTAACTTTTATTTCCAAAACCTAAACATAATGGGCTTCAAGTTCCTCGATCTTTTAATTCTCGTCTGAAGCAGCGTCTTGGTCGATCGACTGAAGTGACCGGTCGATCGACCGGATAGCAGTGTACAATAGCTTCTGGAACCCGATAGTTGGTCGATCGACTGAAGGTAGTGGTCGATCGACTGCTTTAGCTGCTACTTGACTTCTATAATCTCGTGGATTTGTCTTTTGGGCCTTGAATTGCGCACCAAGCTCGTTCCTTAAGCGAATGCTTCACGTTAAAATGCAATGCAGGATACTCGGGGACGGATTTAGCTCGATTTTCGCTGGATTCTTCACATTTCTGCAATAATGTACAAAAATACGGAAGTAGACGGGAATAGGGAGAAATGTAGCATAAACTACATGAATGAGCTCTGAAATGCGTGTAAAATGGGATGTAGAACATCATATAAATGACACGCATCAAACTTCCCCAAACCAAACCCTTGCTTGTCCCCAAGCAAGAACTAGACTTGATCTAATGACCTAATGGAACGAGTTCAATCTCAGAGCGAAATGCAACATGTAAAGCCTAAACCAATTTAATGCAATAACTAACAATCACTTAGTAATGCGAATCATGCAAACGAGTTATAAGGTCGTTAAAAACTGTTGAACCGTCAACCATAGAGACTTATCAAATCGGACTCTCACGGGTCGCTCAAATCACTCAAATAAGCACAGGTGAATATATAAGAGGATAGAAAGAATTCATTTTGTACAGACTCTCACCTAACTACGACCTATAAGAACATGCCTGCAATATAATATGAAAGTAATCTCTACAACCGTACATATGCATTCCAACCAACAAAAGACCATGACACATGCCGAGGTATGGGATATGTGAGGTATGGGTAAGAAGAGGCAAAACATTTTATGGAAATGTGGAGGTACAGGTGATCAAGCTAGTACCAAAACGGAACCATATGGCAACATCCAACTTCTTGCTCAAAAATCAAATGAAACGGTGCTATAGCAAGCACAAATCTCACAATCTCCAAGTATAAAAGTAATCAACTAACTCCCCATAAGATATGAATAATACATGGGAGCAAAAATCGCCAAAAGATAAGGATTTGAATTATGCGAATTTGATTTCTTTTCTTTCTCTCGAACCTCAGTCGATCGACCTACAATGCCAGTCGATCGACCGCTTCAACAGTACAGAACCTCTTTTTCTCTTTTCTTTGAATCATTTTTTCACTTCTTTTTTCCAACTTTTTCAGTTCTTTCCTCCTTCATTTCATTTTCCCAACTAAATCTCAATAAGAGCATTTACCACCAAAAACGAAGTAACAATCCCAACAACTAAGACTACTAGCTTGACAAAGGACAGGCTAAATGTAGGATGTAGTAAATGGGACAAAAAGGATATTTTTGGCAGTGTGGAGTTCATGGGCAAAACGAATAAAGGAAAACCTCTACCACATGTGTCAACTAACCACAAACCGAATGCATACAGGTATTAAGCAGATTAAGTTCATATTTGTGCACATTGATGTAACATGTCTCATAAGGAGTACTACTCACATTCCTAGATAAACTGGTCATAGATGACACCAGTTATAAGCTCTAAATCTCAGAAATATGATGTAGTTTGCCAATTTTCAAAGTCAAGTCTCAAGTTCAGCAAGAAATTTAACGAAAACTCGTAGATACGCACTTATATGATTCTACTAATAACATGTTAATCAAGCAAGGCTTAGGCATAAACAGGTGCAAATGCAATATCATCCTTGAAATACTACCGTTCCGACTCGACCTATATGCTAAAATAAACATGCATTTTTTGAATTTTTTGAAATTTTTCAATTTTTTTGGATTTTGGTATATATGAGAAATGAAATAAACAATGCAAAACAGAATGTAAACGTGAATGCAAGCAAATGATATGCGACGCAAAACCCTTCCCCAAACCAAATCGCACAATGTCCCCATTGTGCAAAATCATGTAATGAAGAAAAGGAAAACGGGAATTTGCGAGAAAATAAACAAATAAAACATGAAGTGGAAACCGGGAACTCACAAGACTTTAAGCGCAGCAAAGGAAACCTCCCCAAACCAGCGTGAGCTAGGAGGTTTCAGTAGCGAGCAGTGCTACTAAGAAGTACCTGAAAAGACAAACAAAGTACCACGCATAAAATCGAGAAGGACAATAATGAAGCGGTATTATGTGCATAATTGAGAAAAATAGAAGAAATAAATAAAATGACGGAAGATAAAGTGGAGTAGAAAACTCCCTTAATTCCGCAAATCGACCAAACATAGCAGGAGAGAGGTCATAAACAGATACAACAGTGCAGGTCGGTCGATCGACCACATCACTCAGTCGATCGATCGAGGTGAAAGGAACAGTAGCTCCTGGAAACTGCAGACTGGTCGATCGACTATATAGCCCAGTCGATCGACTGAAGATACTGCTGTAACTTCTTATTTCTTCGTATTTGCTCAATTACTTGAGCTAAAGAGGTCTAAAAACCTGCAAGTGCACAATAATACGCGCCCAAAATTGCGCAAAACCAAAAATAAAGTCTAAAGCGTATAAAATCCTAAGCAAGCAAAATAAAATGCGAAGTTTCGCGCACACAAAAGCAATAAAAAGTGTCTAACAAAAGCAAATAAAAAGTTTGGAAAACATGTGATCAACTAGTAGTTGATCAAGAACGGCCACGGAATGGCCCACTTCGTCGGCTTCTGGCTACTAGAGGTAGCCTCAATGGTGCTTATCTTCTCAGCTGCACCCTTCTTAGCTTCCACGTCCGTATGGCTCAACGGATCAACACTTTTATCATCTCCCCAGTCAATGACCTCTTCAGACTCGTCAGAATCCAAGTCGGACTCCGTTGCCTTGACCGGTTCGTCATCAACTTCCTCATCGGTGGCATAGCTAAGGCAACCAAGACCTCCTCGTGAAACGATTGGCTTCTTCGCAGCTAGAGTGACTTGCAGCTCTTCCTTCCCCAAAACAGCTTCTGCAATATCAGAAATAGACAAATCTTCCTCCAATTTGCTCCCAATCTGGGGCGGAGGGGTTACAACAGGAATAGAGATAGGCATATCAGGAAGCACAAAGTACGATTTCTTGTCAGAAACCGTGTTACAAGTCACAGGCCACATGGGGTCCTTTTTCTTAGACGGCTGGGCAAAGACAATAGAATGCTTGCCTGCTTTGAAGGTCAAGGTTCCTAGACCGACATGGCGACATCTATGACTGCACCAGCAGTGTGCAGAAATGGCCTACCCAAAATAATGGGAATATGGGCATCCTCAGGCATGTCAAGTACAACGAAGTCGACGGGGAAGAAAAACTTGCCTATTTGTACAGGAATGTCCTCTAAGACTCCTATTGGCTGGACCGCAGATCGGTCAGCCATCTGTACTGTCATGTTTGTCACTGCGAACCTAGTCAATTTGAGCTTCCTAGCAAGACTCAGGGGCATCACACTTATACTAGCTCCTAAGTCACATAATGCCTTCTCAATAGAGAAGGTACCTATATTGCAAGGAACAGAAAAGCTACCCGGGTCCTCTAGCTTATGGGGTGCAGTGTGAGATAAATAAGAGCATGACTCTTTGGTTAATGCGACAGTATGCACATTTTCAAATGACTTTTTCTTAGACAAGAGTTGTTTCATGAATTTAGTATAGGCAGGCACTTGATTAACTAACTCAAGGAAAGGCACTTGTACATTCAAGCTACGAATAACTTTTTCAAATTTATTGAAAGATACCTGTTCCTTCGTCGGCACTAGTCTTTCCGGATATGGGGCTGTAAGAAGTAGCTTAGCCCTCTCCTCTAAATCGCGCATGCCGGTATCCGTGGACTTAGGCTGGAAGTCCACTACTTTCTCCTTGTTGAAGCTTGAACCCTCTTCAGACCGTCTCAAATGTGAACCATTGATCGACATCGGGTCGTACTTCGATCCGGATCGACCCATCAAAGACTCGGGTCTTTCCCCAATATTTTCGGGTCTGACGTGCCCCGAAACAAATGATCCCTCAAGTTGTCGGGCATCGGAGGACGAAAAATCTCACTATCAGCAGCGATCTCAGTCGATCGACCAGTGATGTCAGTCGATCGACTGAGATGAACAGGACCAGAAGCTTCTGTAACCCGCACTTCAGTCGATCGACCGGGTATGTCAGTCGATCGACTGATATACCTGGTAGACGCCTTTTTCTTTCCTTTGCTCGTTCCAGCTTTGTTTTGACTCGGTTTTGCCTCATCTTTCGCAGTGGCATCCTCGACCATAGCAGGCCCCTCCAGGGTAGACCCACTCCTCAAAGTTATGGCATTTAGGGTCTCTTTCTGGTCAGTTTGAGTCGGTAAGTGTCCCGGAGCTCGAGTGGTACTCTTGCTAGCCAATTGAGCAATTTGGCTCTCTAGCATCTTCATACCGGCCTCTCTAGCTTGGGACTCCTTCAGCAATAAGTTTTTCAACTTAGTGAACTCGGAATTTTGGGATTGTTGCTGCTGCGGCACATAGGGAGGTTTTTGATATGGTTGTTTGTGAGGGGGCACATAAGCTTGCTGCTGCTGCTGTTGTGGAGGTTGAGTCGGATTCAGGACATTCTGGCTACTCCACCTCAAGTTGGGGTGGACATTCGGCTCATAGTACGTGTTTGTCTGCCTATAGTGTTAAAAGGCGACAAGACTCAAAGGGGGCGTAACAATTCTCCGAGACATGCCCCTCGGCTCACATCTTCTACGAGACATTTAAGGGACCGTCTGAAAGAGCGTTAACATGGTACATCCCTCCTTTAGAAGCTCCTCCCAACTCATATTTGTCAAACCTTGCAGTGAGAGCTTCTAGTGCAGCAACAGAGGAAGATTCAGCAGCTCTCCTCTGGTTTCCTCTCGAATCCCCATATTCAGCCTTATGAGTGGCCAAATCATCGATGATCTTCCACCCCTTAGTCTCTCCCATGTTCTCAAAGAAATCGGCCATTGGCTCAAAGATCCAAAATAGCCCTCTGATCGTCATACAGCCCATTATAGAAATGATTGCAAAGACTCCATTTTTCGAACCCATGGTGCGGTAATGGTTCGCACCAGTTTCTTAAACGGACCCATGCTTCATGAAATTTCTCATCCGGCCCCTGTTTAAAGCTCGTGATCTGAGCTCTAATGGCATTCGTCTTCGAGGCAGAGAAGTACTTTTTGTAGAATGCCAAGGCCAAAGAATTCCAGTCGGTGATCCCATGAACGGCTCGGTCCAGATCTCTATACCATTCCCTTGCAGCATCAAGAAGGGAGAAAATGAACATGATTTCCTTGATCGGTCTTGGGTCTATACCATTCTCCATGTGCTTGGCCGCATCTTCATTTGCGGCTCCCCGAATCTGGTTTCTCTCAACCAGGTTAATATAGGAAGGCTTCGGCTCGAATTTTCTCGCCTCCCCAGTGTAGTTCGAATCCTTTGTAGAGATTCGTAGTCGCTTACTCCGAGTGACTAGCAATGGTTTCTTCTTGACCATAATCGGAATCTCTGGAGAAGTGACTGTCTCTACCAAGAAATTGAAGCAGGAGATGTAGGTGGATCTTCCTAGAATAGAGCGTTCTCGTAGTAGCTTGACAGAGTACTCAGCTCTTCCTCTGTCGGTAATACCCTTTGTGATCGTCTTAACTCGCGCAAGGATTTCTCGATCTCAGGATTGAATGGTATTAGTTCACCACCCTGTGACCTGCGCATAAGAAGAAACTACAAAAAGAATATAAGAAAAGTTTAAGGAACGGAAGTCCCTTAAACTAGAGAAAGACTAAATAAAAACAACTAAAAATTAGAACAATTGCCTCCCAAGAACGGCGCGCAAAATTTGATACCCGTCGTGAGGTGTCAAAAATGAATTTATAATCTCCAACTACAACTATAGCTAGCGGCAGTCGGGTCGAACCACAGAGAGGCAGACGTAATTTCTAGTTGTTTAAATTCGGTCTAAGGTAACAATAAGGTGGGGGTTTGATTGGATTTGGTCTACAACTAATAGCAGTAAAAGAAATGTAAGCTAATGAAATATATGAAATCAAGAATAAAAAGAGGTACTAGGATGGTCGGTTCGTTATAGTTTCGGCGCAAAGATACTAAACAGTCTAGATCAAACACATGAGGCGGGAAATAAAGAGGTCCTCTCGGTCCACTCTTAACAAATAGCATCTTTCGATCTCGCTATAGGTCCCTAATATCACTAATACTAACTTTCGTCCTGAAAAGTGACTAACGGTCTAAACTTTACCTATCTTTCGATCTCAGCATAGTTTAGTCATTTTAACTGGTGATCTAACAACTGTCCCTATCTCTCGATCTAATGGGTCAGTCATATCCTAAGCATTCAACTAGTCGTGTGTAATCGATTCGTCGAATAAAGAATTAAAATAATTAAAACGAAAATAAAACCTCACGTGGTCAGTCGATCGACCAGGTATGGCAGTTGATCGACTGACACACGATTCAGGCCGTGTTCACTATATTGCCGCCTACACTACAATTCCCCTACATCCTAGCACGAATAAATTAGCTACTCATACTGAAATTAAAGGCAACAATATTATTAAGGATTAAATCTACGGAATTCATGCTTAAAACGGTAAAATAAACAATTAACAAAAGATGGCAATTCGGCTTGGGAACTGATCTAGCAATTCGACAACTATGAACGAAAATGAAATAACAGAATAAAACCAGAGAGTACCGTGTGAATTGCGAAGGAAAAGAACAAACCCGAATGACAAAGCGAATTGAATTCAATACCGAAAGTAATCTCGAACCCTAATTATTTCTAAAGAACTCTATGTAAAACTTGGTAAATTTCTGAATAAAAACTGGATCCCTCTATCTGATGTTCTAGGTTACGTTATATAGAAAGTATACGTAACTTTTATTTCCAAAACCTAAACATAATGGGCTTCAAGTTCCTCGATCTTTTAATTCTCGTCTCAAGCAGCGTCTTGGTCGATCGACTGAAGTGACCGGTCGATCGACCGGATAGCAGTGTACAGTAGCTTCTGGAACCCGATAGTTGGTCGATCGACTGAAGGTAGTGGTCGATCGACTGCTTTAGCTGCTACTTGACTTCTATAATCTCGTGGATTTGTCTTTTGGGCCTTGAATTGCGCACCAAGCTCGTTCCTTAAGCGAATGCTTCACGTCAAAATGCAATGCAGGATACTCGGGGACGGATTTAGCTCGATTTCCGCTGGATTCTTCACATTTCTGCAATAATGTACAAAAATACGGAAGTAGACGGGAATAGGGAGAAATGTAGCATAAACTACATGAATGAGCTATGAAATGCGTGTAAAATGGGATGTAAAACATCATATAAATGACACGCATCACAATGCAACATCCAACATTTTAATCCTATCATGTGAGAATTAACGCTAAGTCGGTTAACACGTAATTTATCATGCAATTGGGTCAAAGTTGAGATTTAGGATCGATTACATGTGAAAACATACAAGTGATACAATAAAAGGAATACAATAAAGAAAATTACAATAATGAAAATTACAATAATTACAATGGGTTAAACGATTTATGTCAAAAATACTTTTAAAACGAATAATTTGAGAAAGAATAAATAAACAAATAAACGAACAGGAATTAGGCGATAATATGAATAATAGTTAATTAATATGTAAGCTAAAACTAGGTCAAAGCAAGACGGAGTTCGAGACAAATCAACCAGAACAAAGCAGCAGCAGCAGTGCGCCTCTGGAAGAGGTGCGGCGATTCTTGCCGCGTCCTGTTCCTTTGGCTCGATTCGGCGTGTGAAGCCGGAATTCCAAATCGTTAATGTTAATTGGTGATTTTAATGCTTGATTATGAATAATTGACTCGGATAAAAGTGATTAACAGATTATTTACATGTGATTAATGGTCATGAAAGCGATAAACATGGAACAAACGATTAATACGAATATTACGAATATTACAAGATTAAAAGGGATTAATTAGCAAATTAATGAACTAAACGAATTAATTAGGTTAAATATGATGGATTAATGATGAACTAATGATGAACAAACAGGTGAGAAATATATCAAAGGTCGAATTCCAGAAACTCAATATGAATGAATCGAATTTCTACAACCCGGTTTGACTTTAATGACGAAAACCCGCAAATATTGGTTATTTGGGATTTGAGTCGGGATTTAATGATGAATTATATGTTAATGATGATGAACAAATTACCACGTGAATGAAATAAGAACAAACAAAGACGAAAGAAAACAAAGAGACGAAACCAACAGAGGACGAAGGAAGAAGAAGAGAAGCAGGAACGGCGGCAATCTCAGGAAGAGGCGCAGCAAGTGCTGCGTCCTTTCCAAGAGGCGCAGCAGTTGCTGCGTCCCTTCTCGACGTTTGTCTCCTGTTAATCTGTAAAAAGGTTTTAAACAAAGGGTTTTAGAAATCGGTTTTAATTTTATTTTCGACATAAACCTTACAATATGATTACAACAATAAAGAACAATAAATAAAAGAGAGATTTACCCCCTCAGACTTACATGTTTGACGAAACGAGATGAACTAAGTTTACGATTAGTGATGCTCGACTCGAATGTAGACGAAAGTGCCCTCGTAAGAGGAAAAAGACTAAGATTGATTAAAGTTGATTATGGTGGAGTTGGTCAAATTGGTCGGTCATGCAAAACGAGGCTGGTACTCAGAAAGATCCGAGCTTACGTGGTCGAAAGTTCAAGCATGTATACGCCAAAAAGTAAGAACGTGGTCTAGAATGCAAAGGGAGAAGAGAAGGGCGGACACTCGCGTGAGAAATGTGTGAGACCGAAGGTCTCTATTTATACTAATCACACGGAGGAAGTAGGATTTTCGGAGAAACTTTGGAAGTGAATCTCGAAAAGATATGAAAAAGATACGAAAAATACGCAGAAAAGGATTTGGGAAGAGGCGCAGCAAGCACTGCATCTCTTGGAAGAGGCGCAGCACCTGATGCGTCCTTTCCCAAGTGGTTTCCTCCCGCGGAAGAAAGATTTCCGTGTTTAGTTTATGGAATAACGGAATAATTTGGTTTTCCTTAATATTTTGTGTGAATATTACGGGAAATTGTTTGCCAAAGATTAAAAGATTTATAAAATATGGAATAGAAATATCCGGAAACATTCCGACTCGGCATTTTAACGGTTATCAGAAAATGAAGACGGTTTTAGGCCCGGACTCCAAATGTACTCTAATTACTGCCAAAACGACCGTATCGGCACGTAAATGACAATTAAGAGGTAGACATAAATGTTTGAGCGATCACTTGATGATAAACTTACGAACTGTCACAAATTGTTCCGCGAACCAAACATGCGGCCCAATCATCACCGGGTGGTTGGCGGGAGGTGCAGAAATGAGGTATCTACAGAGCCCCCACTTTGACTGAGGCTTGGAGAAGGCGAAAGTCAAAGTATAGCCATCAGGTAAATCGAAGATTACAACTTGACGACTGTGGCGACGCGAGGCGGTTCAAGGGGTCTGAACCAAGGACCTATCGTCGGGAACCTTTTATTGTCTGTCGACTATCGGGGAGGGTCGTTTGAAGTCCATTAGACTACGTAAGGAGGCTCGCCAGCCATAAGAAGAGATCATACCTGAAATTCTTTGAAACTCCAGGGGAAAACAATACGTGATATTATGGGTATCAGACAAAAATGAAGAGAGAGAAAGTTAGAGAGAGAAAAATATAGAGAATTAGTTATCTTTTTGTTCAAGCAATGGCTAGATAAAAAAATCAACTAAAAATCATCAGAAATCTCCAATTTCCGTTCAAAAAAATTCACAAAACTCACAAAAACAAGTTGATTTTACTGTTCTTTCTAATAATAAAGGGAAATCGCATCATCGTCAATTACAGTTTTCATCTCAGGAGATGGAATTGGACCTAGAAGTTATACAAGAGGATGAAGAATTAGTTCAAGAGGAACCTGCAGAGGAAGGACCAGAACAACCAGCGGTGACGCCGTTGATTCAAATCACCAAGGAAGATGTTGCAGGTGAAATCAAGTTCTGGTCTACTTCCGTTGTATGCTACATCTTGGGCGCGAATCCACCGAGCTCTGTTCTCACGGATTTGTTAATAGGGTGTGGCAAGCTCAGGGGATTGATAAAATTTCTTTCCTGCCTAACGGTATATTTCTGGTTCGATTTAAATCTAAGGATCAACAACAATTTGTTCTTAATAATGGTCATTTAATCTTTGATAATAAGCCGGTAATTATCAAGGAATGGCATCCTGAGATGCAGTTGGTGAAGCATGAAGTTAAACGAATACCATTATGGATGAAATTGTATGACTTAGATGTGAAATTCTGGGGAATTGAGTGTCTTAAAAAGTTGTCCAGTGGAGTGGGTAAATTTATTAAATGTGATGAATCCACTTTCCATAAAAATTTCTTAGGCTTTGCTCGTATTATGGTTGAAGTTGACATTGATCAATCCTTCCCTACTGTGCTTAATTTCTTGGACGAAACTGGCAAATCTCAAACCATTAAGGTGGTATATGATTGGCTTCCTCTGTCATGTACTAAATGTAAGGGATTGGGCCATTTAGCTGAGAATTGCAGAAAGGGTGGAGGGACCAAACCAGTGGGTCAGAAAGTGTGGAGGCCTAAGGGTGTAGTGAAGAAGACTTCTGTGCAGGAACAAAAAAATGTTCCTGTTAAGAGGACTACTCAGAAGACCCATGTGGCAAAACCTGTGCAGAAAGCTCATTCTCAACCTGTGGTGGTTATGACCCCAGTATTGGTTCCTAGCACACCTGTGGTGGAGAGTTCCTTACCTAGACGGTTTATATCTAGGATTATGAGGAATGGGAATGGGGGAAAACGATTTACTCCTGGTGGTGTGTCCTTTATGGAGGCACTGTCTAATTCAATGCACAAGTCTAGAGTTGGGTTGCTGGAGTATAGGACTCTGGAGAAGGGTGAATCCAGTCAGGCAAGCTCTGAATATGGGTAGTTGTAGCATTTGGAATATTAGAGGATTGAATAACCCAAATAAACAACAAGAAATAAAGAGATTTTTACATTTAAATAAAGTGGGTTTATTTGGTTTGTTAGAAACTAAGATTAAGAGTAATAATTGGAATAAAGTTAGGGTTAACTTGTGTGATGACTGGTCCATTTGTACTAATTATAGCCTACATAAGGGGGGGGGGGAATTTGGCTCATTTGGGATCCTAGTTCTTTTGATGTTGAGGTGTATGACATTACTATCCAAAGTATTCATACTAAAGTGTTTGATAAAACAAGGAAGCAAACTTTATGGTTTACTGTAGTTTATGGTTTAAACAAGCAAGCTGAAAGGGAACCTTTACGGGCTAGCCTGAGATATTATCATGCTATTGTGAGAGGGCCTTGGATTGTAGGTGGTGATTTCAATGCAATCATGGCCAGTAATGAGAGAATTGGAGGGGCTCCTATAACCAATGCTGAGATGAGGCCCTTGGTACAGGTGGTTCATGACTATCAGTTGGAAGACCTAAGTGCTAAGGGTGCTTTCTATACTTGGACGAATAAGCATGAACATGGGACTAAGGTTTATAGTAGGCTGGATAGGATGTTGTTCAATGTGGATTGGATGGACTGCTTCCCTGATAGCTATGTGCATTTTCTCCCTGAAGGTCTAATTGACCATTGCCCTAGTCTTATTCATTTTGAGGGGGAGATACACAGAAGAGGCAATCCTTTTAAGTACTTCAACATGTGGTCCTTGGCACCTGACTATGATAATATTGTCAGGACTGGTTGGCATAGAGAGTGGAAGGGGACTCTTATGTTTAGAGTTGTACAAAAATTGAAAAGTTTGAAACCTGACCTCAAGAAGTTGAATAAGGAGCAATTTGGGGATATTGAAAACCTCACCCACATAGCTGAATTAGCTCTGAATCAGTTTCAAACTATGGTGGTGCAGGATCCTCTCAATGAAGAATTATGCTTGTCTGAGAAAGAATGTGCCACAGAGCTCACTGAATTGAGAAAAGCAAGGGATCAGTATTTGAGGCAAAAGACTAAGTGTGAGTGGATGGAACATGGAGATGATAATACTGCCTATTTCCATGCCTGTATCAAGAGAAGAAGGGCTAGGAATCACTACTACAAATCCAGGCAACTACAACGCCCCTTTAACAACGATTATTCACGAAAATCACAATAGACGTTGTAGAATGTATGGCGCGAATTTTACTAAAATCAATTACAACGGGTATGGTTATAAAAACCGTTGTTATTAGTTTTAACAACGGGTCACACATGCACAACCGTTGTTAATAATTTGGCGCAAAATTGGCGCAAAGTTAGTGAAAAGTAATCACAACGGGTGTTTTTACAACCGTTGTTAAAACATATTTCACAACGGTTTTTGTTTAATAACCGTTGTCAATACCTTCCATACTATAAACCACACAAATAGAAGTCTGCTGCAGCCACAAAACACAACCCTTAATACACAAACACAAACACAGCAGACAAACAAACACAAAACACACACTTTCTCTTTCTCTCTTTCTCTCTTTCTCATCGTCGCTTTATCTTCTCGCCGTCACTGTTGATTTCATCGTCTCTTACGTTCTGTATTTATCAGGTAAATCTCGCCGTCACTGTTAGTTTCATCGTCATTATTTTCTTTTTCTATTTATTTCTTTTGCATGTATGTGTTTTTATCGACCATTATGTTATTTGTTTAAGTATTGTTCGCATAATTAGTTAGTAAAACAATGAAGAAGCAAGATGAAGAAGCAAGATAAACATAATTAATATATATATATATATATATATTATATATATAAATACATACATAAATTAAAAAAAAAATTACATATATAAAAATGCAATTCTTATATTTTCATAGAGGATCTTATTCCGCTCTATCGTATCCGTCCTCTCCTCCTTGGCTATTTGGAGGTTCCGTTCGCATTGCTATATCGTCATATAGCCGCAATCGCTGCTGCTTTGTCAAGCCATCTTCTTTGGCGTGCTTCAATGCGGATCGAGCATCCGCAAGGTAGCTCCTGAAACTTTCCTCAATATGGAGGAACCGGCGGATGAAGTTATTGTTGTTCTCGATCATGGTAAGAGTCTTAAGGATGAAATCATTCATTTTGTTTGAGTTTTTGGAGTTTGTTTTGAAAGATTAAGTAGAGTTTGTTTTAGCAGTTAAATTAGGGTTTGGAGATGTATATATTGAGATAATGGAAATGTTAGTTGAGATAATGCAATGTATTTATACTAAGCAATGTGTGGGTTGAGTTGTTTTTTAATTAATATATATGTTAGGAAGTTGTGCCATAATCATCATCATTTCTCTCAATGCTGCTTCAAATCTTATTACTAACCCTTCTCATTCCATATTGTCCGTTCATATGCACAGTGATGTCAGTAATAATGCATGCATCGGAATTCTAACGGGCCGTAATTATGCATGCATCTAGTAATATCTAATTTAATTTTTTTTTTATTTTTTAAGAACAAACAACAACGGTTATTTATAAGCAACCCGTTGTCTTTAGTTATAACAACGGTTTTGTATATTAAAACCCGTTGTTATAACTTTCCCCCCAAAATTGAGTCACACTTTCCACAACGGGTTTTTATACATAAAACCGTTGTTAATAGTTTTAACAACGGTTTCCTTAAGAAAACCAACCGTTGTTAAAACCTTCTACAACGGACGCTTTAACAACGTCCGCTTTTTTATATAACAACGGTTTTTGACCGTTGTTATAGCCTGTATTTGTAGTAGTGAATAGGGTATTTCAAATAAAAGATATGGATAATAACTTGTGCACTAAACCTGAGGATATACAGGCTGCCTTTGAGGAGTAGTATAAAGTTCTCTTAGGCACGTCTAAGGAGGTTAGTAGCATTAATCAGAGGGTTGTTCGTGCTGGCCCTATTTTGACTAAGGAGCATTGTGATTTGCTGATTGCACCTATAACTGGTGAGGAGGTTAAAAATGCTATGTTTGGCATTCTAGGGACAAAAGCCCCTGGACCAGATGGGTATAGTAGTCAGTTTTTCAAGGATAATTGGGGGATTGTAGGGAATGATGTGATAGCTGTTGTACAAGGGGCTTTCCAATCTGGACAACTTCTGAAACAATGCAACAACACCATCATAACCTTGATTCCTAAGGTTGATTTGCCTGAGAATGTATTGCAGTTCAGGCCCATTGCCTACTACAATACAATCTATAAATGTCTGTCAAAGGTCTTGTGTGCTAGATTGGGTCAAATCCTGCCTGAAGTGATTAGTGCTTCCCAAAGTGCCTTTATTAAGGGCAGAGACATAGTTGGGAACATCCTTATATGTCAAGACTTGAACAAGCTTTATAACAGGAAGACCAGCTCACCTAGAATCATGATGAAACTTGATCTACAGAAAGCTTATGACTCTGTAGAATGAAGTTTTGTGAAGGAGATGATGATGGCTATGGAGTTTCCTAAGAAATTTACTCAAATTATTATGCAGTATATATCTACTCCTTCCTATTCATTGTCTTTAAATGGTGAAATGTTTGGATTCTTTAAAGGACAGAGGGGGCTAAGACAAGGGGACCCCCTCTCCCCCCTTATCTTTACTATGTGTCTTGAATATCTAAGCACAATCCTAAAGGTGGTTCAAAAGCATGAAAAGTTTAGGTTCCATCCCCTTTGCAGCAGGATATAATTGTCTCACCTTTGATTTGTTGATGATTTAATTTTGTTTTGCAAAGGGGAAAGAACTTCTATTGAGCTAATGCTGAGGGCATTTGATTATTTTTCCAAAGCAACTGGATTGGTCATGAATAAGAGCAAGTCAATCTATATTGTAATGGTATTGATGAGCAGCTGATCAAAGAGATTGAGGTGGCTTCTGGCATTAAGAGAGGAGTAGTCCCATTCAGATATCTAGGGGTCAATGTCTCCCTAAAAAGGTTGTATGTGATGGACTGCAATTGTCTAGTGGAAAAGGTGGTGGATAGAATAAGAAGTCTGGGTTCAAGAAAATTATCCTATGCAGGGAGGGTGATGTTGATCAAAGCTGTCCTGCAAACCTTGCATAGTTATTGGGCTCGAATCTTTATTCTACCAAAGACTGTTATAGGTAAGATTGAGGCTATCTGCAGAGCTTACCTTTGGCATGGCTCTGATCATAAGGAAAGCTCTGGTTTGGTGTCTTGGGAGAATATTTGCCAATCCAAAAAGCATGGTGGACTGGGGTTGAAAGACTTACATGTTTGGAACTTGGCTACCATTGGTAAATATGCTTGGTGGATAGCTCAGAAGGAAGATCATCTTTGGGTCAGGTGGGTGAATGCAGTTTATATTAAGAGCACTGGCTGGATGGAATATAAACCAAGAATGGGAAGCAGTTGGGCCTGGAGGAAAATATGCCAGGTTAAGGACACTATTAAAGATTACTTGTTTACAGGGGATGGGTTAGAGAAGTATAGCATACAGGAGAGTTATTTGAAGTTGAAACCAGATGGGATGCAGGTTCAGTCACTACAAAGAAAAGGTTCCATAGCGACGGAAAACTCCGTCGCAAATATGTCAATCCCGTCGCAAAAATAGAACTTGCGACGGAATTGCGACGGATTTAACCCGTTGCTTTATTTCGTCGCAAAATTTGGTTTTGCGACGGGAATTCCGTTGCAACTAAATATCCGCGACGGATCAAAGCGTCGCAGAAACCCGTCGCAAAAAAGGGATCTGCGACGGAAATTCCGTCGCCATCCACTGTTCATGGGAGGCCACGTGGACATAATGGTCAACCAAAAAGTCAATATCTGCGACGGAAAATCCGTCGCAGATCACTGTTCATACAGGCCACGTAGGCACTTAAGTCAACCAGAAAGTCAATATCTGCGACGGATTTTTCGTCGCAGATCACTGTTCATAAGGGACACGTGTCCCCAAAGTCAACCAGAAAGTCAACATTTGCGACGGATTTTCCGTCGCAAATTCCGTCGCAGGGCAGAATGAAGCAGGGGGTTTACAACGCTTTTCCAGCTCCCCCATTGCTTTGAAAGGAATTACATATACTCCCGGTTTCCTACAAACATACAGAAAATCCAGCAATTGACAAATTCACAACTCATTCAAGACGAGATTTCCAAACAAAGTCTTCGCATTAACTTAAAATAAAAGGTTTACAACCGTTTAGTATAATAATTGTTCAACAAAGAAAGCTAAATAAGTCCATAAACTAGGGGTAGGAGATCAACTAACAACTACTAATCAATACACGTGAGTAGGAGTAGGCCTAGCATTGTCGCCACCATCATCATTAAAGTCATTTATAGCTTGAGATACACCTCCGGGGTTACAAGTTTGAGTGGTAAAACCTTGTTGGCTCAAGAACTCCTCTATTGCCGCAAGCCTTTGAGATTGTTCGGCCTCGACTTGCTTTAGTCGCGCATTCTCTTTTGCGACTCTACCAACAAAACCCGGAGTATGAGGAGTAGAAAAGAGGTTACCAGTCGAGCGGCGGTGGTGCTCCCAAATTTGTGGTGCTGCATTTCCCGCGCCAAGTACTCTACCTTTCTTATCAAACCCTCCATGTTATTCAATATAAATTTCATCATCATCAATGTTCTCGACTTCTTGACTCTGAAGCTCAGTTTTCTTTGAGATGATTTTACCCTATATCAATAAAAAAACGAAAGATTAGATACCATCTACTAAATAATCATGATTGAAAAAATGAGCTAAAAATTAAATAATTATAGCAACTTACGAAGAGTTGACCAGTTTTTTTGGATAACCATCCTTTTGTTCTATGCTTCCTTGTCTTCTCCAACAACTGCAAAGCGGACGGAATATCTCCTTTCCCATCTTTATCAATCTACAATTTTGATACTTGTTAAATATAATTACTAACTTTAAATAAAGTTAAAGAAAAAAAAGGTAATAAATTAAAAAAGGAAGTGAAGAAATTAACATTGAGTCCATATATTGCAAAGTGCTTTTTCGACCCATTACGTGAGTAGCTAACGCCTTCCCTTTCTCGTCACTTCCCGATCTACGGTTGGCCGAATTCTGCTCCGATCTTCCCGTGAAACTAGGATCTTCAAGTGGTCTATTCTTCAATTGACGGTGCAAGTTAACACTAATCCAATCCGACTTTTCATGCTCTTCCTTATGATAAGCTCGATAAATCATTTGCCGTAAACGGGTCTTCATGGCATCTTCCCAAGCCTTCTTAACCCTTGCCTTGTCACGGGGATCGTAACTAACACGCCATCAAATAAACAATAAAGTTAGAAAATAAACTTTATTGTAAATAAATATAAAATAAATGAATAAAATACCTAATATTAAATTAAATGACAATTGCTAATACCTCAAACCAATTCCACCAATCCTTCTTTAGAGTAGATGACGCCGATTTCCAATTAGGAGCATGTTCTTTGTAGTTGCATCCAATAGTATCCGATATCAAGTTCACAACTTTTTCATCACCAACCTCGAAAAAAAGAATGAGAATATAATAAATATTTATATATATATATATATATATATATATATATATATATATATATATAATATATTATAAAAAAATAATTAATTACGAAAAAATAACATACTTACCAAACGCCTTCTTGCTCAAGAGAATCGAGAGGAATTTTGTCAATCTGCCGTATTTCTTCATTCTCGTTTCCCTGTCCTTGGTTTCCTGCATTACTATTACTACCATGTCTTCGTCTCCTCGACGCCATAGAAACCAACTAAATTCTTCAACATTGTTAGAAATCAAATAATAGCAACCAAATAACAAATTGGCAAAGTAAGAAATTGGCAAAGTAAGAAATCAAATAATAGCAACAAAAAAAGAAATTGGCAAAGTAAGAAATCATAGCTTCAAATAATAGCAACAAAATAAGAAATTGGCAAAGTAAGAAATCAAATAATCAAATAATAGCAACCAAATAAGAAATTGGCAAAGTAAGATTGAATGAAAACAAACTAGATTTCATTAAATTAAGCCATACGGCATCTACAACTAATAGTACCAACAAAGTAATAAGATTGAAAGAAAGGTGTGGACAACGCCCGCGGGAACTGCGTCCGCGGGATCCATACTAGGCATAATCGACTCGAGGTTCTTTCGAATCGAATTAAGACAAATTAGAGTCGCCACCAAGTTTTTTGGGAACTTGGAACCGTTCAAGTCAACTTTACACCTTTCGTCGAAAAGCATAAAGCCAATCGACTACGAGTGATTAAAGATAAAGACTTGTACCCTATATCACTCGATTTGAATGACTCTTGTAATCCAATGGTATTTAGACGGATCCACAAACCATAGATCTTGAGTAAGGGGTGAGGGTACGTGTTAGGAAGCCCATAAGGACACCTAACCCCGCCCGTCGATAACGGCCTCTACTAAGTCAAGTGTCGGATTTTAAACAAGATCATAGCTACTACTATATATGATATGCAAACATCGTTTTCAAAACTCTAACATGTGAAGTTTCTATGTCGATTTAGATGCAACTAAACTAACTTTGTCAAAGTTGTAATTTAGCATGTGGGTTGATTGATCTAACAACATATAAGCGAAACAAACAAGGCTTGATGGGAATGGGGGAGCCGTTGGGATCTACCCTATTACAACCCAGGCATTTCATGCCGACACAACGAGAAATTAAAGATACAACTCGATCTAAAATACAACGCTATACACACGACGCAATACACGGCCATTCGGCCTAGGAAACCGTGCACAAAGGGGTGACCCACGGCTTACATGACTCACGGCCTTGGGTCATTCCTTGTAATGCGTGCTTTCACTGAATCTCATCAAATTAGACATTGGGTCACACACCAAAGCATGCATTAGCATAAATCGGGCCATGTTGCTTTAAACAACATGCGATTTACTACGCTCTTACATGCATTAGGGCACAACCATCTAACCAAACAAGACTAAGGTTTTTGAAAGAGGTTTTGACTCGATAAGAGAAAACTAACTTGAAAATTACAACTCGATAACAAACGATAAATTACAAGCGACAAAACAAATAAAGAACGAACGTTGTAAAACAAACGAAACAAGAAAAAACCAAAGGACACGGCCAAGCCTCACGGCCTAAAGCCACGTCCAACCCTAGGTCCTAGGTCAGGTTCATTAGTTAGATCGATTGATTGCGAAACAAGTTCGAAAGCGGGCTAGAAAACAAGTTAGAAACGACGTTGATCGATTTGAAAAGATACCTTGCAAACGCGCATTCTACACGGCCTAAAGGGGTCCAATTAGGTCAAGTTCGCTAATTAACTTAACTCATCGAGTGTTAATAAGACGGTGCTAATCACGCACTCTTATACTAGCGAGAAATTAGGTGAAAGAGAGAGATGCATTCAATTAAGTTACAGAATCGTCAGTTAATTTTTAAAGCTATGTCGATGTACCCTAACGTGTCTAATTAGGTTATTAAATTGATCTAATGTCCTCTAATTAAGTCATATGTTAACAATCAGATGTCATACCAACATGTAAATGGTCCAGGGGTAGGTCGAATCACACGAGAGAAGAGAGGGGTCAAAAGCGAAGAACGAAGTCAAAAATCGTTTTATTAATGCCCTACCTTGAACACGAGGATATGTAAATGAGACGGGGGTGTACGACCGACTGATGTAGCGGTTTCTTTCCCATCTCAAGTCAACACGGGTGTTCATGGTGGTACTTTAACTCATACTCGGACTAAACTAGTTTCATAGTTAATTTAAACGATAAATAAAAACGATAAACGAAATAAAACGAAACAATAAAAAAAACAAACATAAAAAAACGAAATAAAAGGGAGAAAGAGGAGGATTTGATGCACCCTCAACCTACATGTATCGTTGACACCGTCTTGGGTCATAATCGATGGTAGATTTTATTTCGAGAGGCCGTCGTCGACGAAGAAACAAAGCAAACAACACGTTTTTATCGAATCTGGACAGCAACTTTCAAACAGCGATTTCTCTCTCGTTTCACGGTGAAAATTCGATTTAAAAGATATTTTGAAAACTAGAAAGAGAGTAGAACAGAGATATTAAAGCAACCCCTGCTCTTTTTGAGTTATTGGGCACGAAAAACGAGCACAAACAGAACTGGACAGACAGGAAAAAGCCGCGAAAACAGAGTGTATAACACTCTGTTTTTCGAGGGAATTCGTGTACTCTCAAGGGCAATTTGGCTCGTAAATCTTTGTCTAATGTTTAGATGGATGTTGTATGGTTAATTTGGAACAAGAAACTCGAATTTTGATGGATGTTTGAAGGAGGAACGAATTGTATTTCGAAGAGGACACACAAACTGTTCCAGTTTGCAAGTCGGTTTTGTGGAGGGTTTTTGAGAGGCAATTAGGGTTTGTTTCTGGGGTTTAAAGCTTGTGAGTGAAGGTAGGATGTATGGAGAACTTAGAGGAATGAATTTATGGTGAAGGGGTGGTATTTATAAGGAGTTAAAGTAGGGTAAAAGGGGGGAGAGGCAGACGGGCTCATTCACGCATAGCTGCTGTCCAGCAGCTTTTGTGAGGGTTTGAGAGGGTTTGTGAGGGGTTTTCTTGGGGTTTAAGGTAAGGTAATATGGGTAGGATACTAGGGTACGGGTTAGGGTTAATGGGCACGGGTTTTGGTAGTGTTTGGAGCGGGTTTTGGACTCGGGTTTGAGCTGCAAAACAGGGGGGGCTGCTTTGTGTATGCGGGGTGTTTGGGATGGGATTTGGGCCGTGGTTAAGGGGGTTCGAACTGGGGTGGATGGGTAGAGGCTTAGGTTGGTTAGTGTACTCGAGATTCGTGCCAATTCGTAAAGAAAACGGGCTTAAAAACCGAGCTATAATCGAGCTCCAAAACGCGTGTTCAAAACGAGTTTTTTTTTTTGTTTTTAAATCGATTTTTCAAATCGATTAACACATTAAAATAAATGATTTTTCAAATCAAAAATACTCATAAAATGATTTTTCAAATCAAATATTTATTTATTTTCAATAAAATAAACTTGAGAAAATAAATTCAAAATAAAATAAAATGAATTTACCTTAAAAAAGCCTTAATTTAAAAATCATTTAAATTAAAATACTCCGTCGACAACGCTCATTCTACATCGTAAAACGAACCCAAATAATGACAATGACGACTAATAAATACATGTGTCCTATCATCATCGGGTGTTTGTCGGGTTCTCTATAAATTCCAATATCGACGGATACGGGTATCTACAAAAGGGTACAAAACATCTACAACTAATATAAATCCTAGTCATCATCATCATCACTTAAATTAGTGTTTTCGTTGCTTTCAAAAAGCGATTCTAAAAAATCCTCATCATCATCTTCTTCTAAATACTTCTTCAAAGCCTCATCTCCTAACTCTTCCTCATCTTCCTCCTCTTGCATATCATCATTCTGTACTTGCATTTCATCTCCTTGCGTTTCTTCTTGTTCCTTCTCTACATTTTCATTCTCATCCTCTATTTCAATTATTGTCAATGTTGTATCACCATTATTAACATCTTCTTCAAAGATAGATTCATCAGTAGGAGCATCCACTTGTGATCTTGCCTTTATTTTAAATACTGCTGACCACTGATCTTTATCTCTTTTGATGTTTGGATAAGGAGCATAGCAAACTTGTTCCACTTGATATGCTAACACAAATGGGTCATATTTTGGAAATTTTTTGCTCCGATTAACATCCACAAGTTTATATTCCTTATGTACTTGCATTCCTCTTTCTGAGTTATCTATCCAATTACATTTGAATAAAATAACGTTGTAAGGGTTTTTCTCACCAAAGATAAGACAACTCAACAACTTCATTTAGGGTTCCATAGTAGTCGCTCCTTGATCGAACTCACACACACTCCATTGTTAATTGTAGACTTTTCCAAATCTTTCCCATCTATGAAAGCTCGAAATTTGTATCCATTGATGGAATAACGCTTCCATGTTCTTACTTTTTTTGAAGGTCCATTTGCTAAGGCAACTACAACTGGATCTTTTAAATTATTTACCTAGAATTAATGATAATGAACCAATTATTTACCAAATAATAATATAATTTAAATAAGCATTATAGAATATATATTATTTACTTACTTGACCTCTAAGCCATCAGAATTTTGTTTCAAATTTGTTCCAAATATCCTCGGCCATAGAAACCTCGGGATATTCTCTTTTGATGTAATCCTCAAACAACCTATTCAAAAATGCCGAATTAAGTTTTGAATTAATTTTTGCATGTTTTACTTGAAACAACGTTTAAAATTAAAAAATTTTTCACCTACCTTTCCATACGTTTCAACTCATCAGAATCACAATTAGATAAAACATAGAGGTGTGCACGTTCATATTCGTTATCTTCCAAAAATCTTTCATGACATTTTCCGTAAGTAGTGCCCTCATGATCTTGAAATAGCTCGGGCAAGGTAGAATACTTCGCCTTTTTCTGACCTATGTCAAGGTCTTTTGCCTTTGTGTCTATATGATCTTCAAAGTAAAAAGAACAAAAATTTGCTATTTCTTCAAGCAAATATGCGTTGCATAATGACCCTTGAACACGAGCTTTATTTCCAATTTTTTTTTTCAAATGATTCAAGAACCTACAAAAAAATTGGTTAAGAATGAATAAAATTAAGTAATAACCTTAAAAGGCTTCGTAAAAGATATTGATATTACCTCTCAAAAGGATACATCCACCTATATTGCACAGGACCACCCACTTTCACTTCATATGGCAAATGAATTGGCAGATGTTCCATTGAGTTAAAAAATGAAGGTGGAAGTATTTTTTCCAATTTGCAGATTATTTCGACAATATTTTTCTCGAGACTTGTTATTTTTTCAATTTGTACTGATGAAGTGCACAAGTCTCTGAAAAATTGACTAATCTCAGTTATGGCATTCCACTCATTTTTAGGGAGAAGGTGCCTTAAAGCAACCGGCGAAAACGCTCCATAAACACATGAGAGTCATGGCTTTTCAAGCCATGTAGCTTCAACTCATTCATATCGACACATCTTCTCAAATCAAGCATAGCCGTCCTAAAACTTTAAATTACATATCCAATCACACAACACTTTCTTCCTCTCTTTTTTCAAAACGATCAATCCACCTTTCGCGACCTTGAACAAAGTTGTAAGATGTCTTTTTGTGCATTTGGGTTCAAGGTTGTCTTGTCTTTTCTATCCATCACCGTGTGAATTAGTTGTTCGAAAAAATTTTCTCAATATGCATGACATCAAGGTTATGTCGAATTAGTAGTGTGCTCCAATATGGAAGCTCCCAAAAAATACTTTGTTTCCACCACCCAATTCGTTTCGCTTTAACCGTTCTCAATTCATGGTCCGATGCATCCACGATTTTTGGTAAATCTTTCACACATTCCCACACTTGTTCGCCCGATAACCTCGTTCCAAAGAACATCGTTCTCTATTCTTCCTTTTCGAAAGTGGACTTTATCCTTGCGAAAAGTATGATCAGTGTCTAAATATTATCTATGACAATCAAACCAACTCCATTTTCTGCTATGCTGAAGCCAAGTCGATTTAGTCTCTTTTTTCGTACAATATGGACATGCATTCTCACCAGCAGTTGACCAACCAGATAACATGCCATAAGCAGGAAAGTCGTTGATCGTCCATAAGAGTGCGACTCTTAAGTCGAAGTTTTGTTTCCTAGACACGTCATATGTAAACAATCCCGTGTCCCACAATTGCTTCAACTCGTGAATTAGAGGCTGTAAATAGACGTCAAGGTTTTGTTTGGGACTCTTTGGTCCAGGAATAATTAATGTTAAGTACATAAATTGTCTTTTCATGCATAGCCAGGGTGGTAAATTGTAAGGTGTAAGCATCACCGACCAGCATGAATAACAGTTCCCGAATGGCCCAAAAGCCGAGAAACCATCGGTGCAAAGTCCAAGTCTAACATTCCGAGGCTCAGATGCAAAAGAAGGATGAAGATGATCAAAATGTTTCCACGCCTCACTGTCACTTGGATGAGACATTGTCCCACTAACTCGGGGGTTTTCATAATGCCAACGCATTTGTTCCGCGAGGTTTTTTGTGGCATAAATTCGTTGCAAACGTGGCCCTATTGGGAAATAATTTAAGAAATTTTCGGGGACCCTTTTACCATTTGCATTCTTTGCACTTTTGTACCTAGCTCTACCACATTTTCTACACTTGTCGAGAAGAGCGTCGTCCATCCAAAAAAGCATACATCCATTAAAACATGCATCTATCTTTTCATGAGGAAGTTGAAGAGCTTTGAGAACATTTTTGGTTTCATAGAAGTTACACATCAAAATATGATCTTGAGGAAGAAGGTCTCCCATGAGTGACGTGAAACCATCTACACATTTATGGGCTAAGTTGTGTTCACATTTCGGAGCAACAAGCCTTGCAAATGATCGTAGCAATGAGAGTCGACATCCCTCGTAGACAGTTGCTCGACACGTTTTAACATTTGAAAAAAGGCTAATACATTGGGATTTGTAGATTCATCAACCACCTCGGCATTAAGAGCTTCTTCCCTAATTTGATCAATGCTATCGCGCAACGCATCCTCTACCATATCCCTATAAGGATTGTCAGAGGGCATTGCCATTTCCTCTTCCTCAACGGGGAATTTCTCTCCGTGACACACCCAATCATAATAGTTGTCACAAAAACCCTTTAGACCAAGGTGTTTTCGTACTTCTTGTTCAACTAAAAACTTTTTATTTTTGCACTTACTACATGGACACCTAATTTCTTTATTTCTAATGAATTCTTCTTGTTGCTTAACATAATCAATGAATTTATTAACCCCTATTACGAATTCCTTAATTTTTTATTGGCATCCAACCTTTCATACATCCAGTTTCGTTCTAATCTCTTCATTGCAAATCTACATATATATTAGTAAATAAAAATTATTAATAAAAATGGTAAGAGCATTCATAAACTTATCTTTGAATTTTTCATACAACAACAACAACAACAACAACAACAACAACAACAACAACAACAACAACAACAACAACAACCACAACCACAACCTGCAAAAAAATACTTTCAGTATTGGGGTCCTTATCTCTCCAACCTAAACCCATCTTTGAATCTTTCATACCATTAGTAAATACCCAATTTTTTTTCTTGATTGTAATGAGACAAAAATTCGGCAGCACTTCCTTACAGTTCTCCAAATACATTATTTAGAATGAATTCTCACTCTACATATGTATTCGGAGAACATTAAAGGAAATGTCAACCAAATTTTGTCTCATAACAATCAAGAAAAAAATTGAGTATTTACCACCTAAATGACATAAAAGATTCAAAGACAATCCAAAACGGGACTATTCAAGAATTACACCTAATGTGTAATCCCCCGAACGGTACTAGGTCAAAAATATATTAACAATCACAACACAAGCATAAGATGAATTAATATTTGTAAAAAAAATATACATGACACAAATGTACACAACTTATCAAAACAAACTTAATAATTACTAATAAATCTTATAAAACTAAGCAAAAGTAGAGTAAGCATCCTTAAATTGGTTTAAACATCATAAATTGTCTTTTAATTAAACTAAATCATTTTAATAATCCTAAACTTAATTAAATTAAGCATTATAAAATTGATTTAAACATCCTAAATTGGCTTTTAACTAAATTAAACTACCCTAATAATCCTAAACATTCTAAATTGGATATTAATTAAACTAATTTATTTTACCAATCCTAAACTTAATTAAACTAAGTATTATAAAATTGATTTAAACATCCTAAATTGGCTTTTAACTAAATTTCATTATCCTAATAATACTAAACATCCTAAATTGGCTTTCAACTAAACTAAACAATCCTAATAATACTAAACATCCTAAATTGGCTTTCAACTAAACTAAACAATCCTAATAATACTAAACATCCTAAATTGGCTTTCAACTAAACTAAACAATCCTAATAATACTAAGCATCCTAAACTAATTATAATTAATTTAAACAATAACCATAAACCCTAATTAATCAAAATAGTAAAATAAATTAAACAAACCTTAAATTAATTAAGAGATGGAGACAAGGGAGAAGAGCGACGGCGGCGGGAGCAAAGGGCGGCGGCGGCGAGGGAGCTCGGCGGCAGAAAAAAAAGGGAAAGGGGAAAGGAAAAAAGGGAAAGGGGAAAGGAGAAGAAAGGGGAAAAGGGAAAGGAGAAAGGAGAAATAGGAGGAGTGATTTGGGGAGTAGGGTGGTGGTGGGAGTGGTGGTGGTGAGATTGAGGGAGACGGAGTTTTGGGTGATTTGGGGTAAATAATTGAAGAGTGATAATGAAGAGGAGAGGAAGACGCTGCTGCCCGTATAAAGAAAGCCTGCGACGGACTTTCCGTCGCAAACATAAAATAATAATAAATCTTGCGACGGAATTTCCGTCGCAGACTTAAAATAATATTATTTTTCCAGCGTGTTAAGAGGTGTACAGCTGGACACTTAAAAATGTCGGCGACGGAAATTCCGTTGCACAAAAAATATTATTTTAATATAGCGACGGAATTTCCGTCGCAGAATTAATTATTATTTTATTATCGCGACGGAAATTCCGTCGCAGACCTTCCCGCCATGTCGAAAAATTTGGCGGTGCGGGAAAATAGGTTTTACAACGGAAAGTCCGTCGCAAGTCCGTCGTACAGTATGAGGTCCGTCGCAGTGTCCGTCGCAGGTTTAAATTTGCTACAGATTAATATTCCGTCGCAGTGTGTCCGTCGCATCGAAACGTTTTTTTTGTAGTGAGTGGTATCCTTGGATGTTGAATAGATGGATCCTACCTAAGCATTCTTTTATGTGTTGGCTCATAGCTCAGCAGAGATTGCTTACTCAGGACAGGCTCATTCGAATGAATATTACTCATAGTAACTGTTGTTTTCTGTGTGGCAGTCAAGCAGAGAGCCATCCTCATCTCTTCTTTGACTGTTTATATAGTAAGAAGTGCCTCCTACTGGTTGCTGACTGGTGTAAGATCAGTCTACCTGCGAGTAACTGTTTTCAATGGTTGGTTGAGTGGCGACAGCCTGCTGCGTGCAGGAAGAAGGTGACTGTAATGATATTGGCCTGCTTAATGTACTATGTATGGCAGATAAGAAACCTTAGCATATTGGATGGTTATGTATGGAGGCCTGAGGTACTAGTTACTAGGGTCAAACGTGATGTGCAAAGTAGACTCTACCATTGTGATGTTAGGAGTAAAAAAACAAATGTGATTAACTGGATTGAATACCTTAAAAAGCCTTGAGGTTGTCTTACTCAAGCTTTTTAGGTAGATGATTGTAATGTTGTAATGGGCATTGATTTTTATTAATGAGAAGCTTAACTTTCCCCCCCAAAAAAAAAACAATACGCGATATTGGGAGAAGACAGCAGGACACAGTCTGGAACTGCCGGGAGAAATCTGCTTGTGTTCAGCTTCAAACAAACTTTGGAATAGCTTGGGGTTGATGTTGATCTCCATGTCTCGAGAGAGAATGACTGTCGGTCGTGAACTCTCGCTGGGGGAACATAATCGGGAACTGGTCTCCATGTCTCGAGAGGGAATGTCTATCCGTGTACTCTCACTGGGGGAACATAATCGGGAACTGATCTCCATGTCTCGAGAGGGAATGTCTATTCGTGTACTCTTGCTGGGGGAACATAATCGGGAACTGATCTTCATGTCTCGAGAGGGAATGTCTATCCGTGTACTCTCGCTGGGGGAACAGAATAAAGGCGTGTCGAAACACCTGTCAAAGAATATTCGCTCGTTGTGACAAGCTAGGCCTTGGATAAAAATGAGGCGATAATTTGTTGTTGGCTTGGAAGAGGTGGATTCGGGCGAAGAATATACGTCAAACGGACCAAATATGCGATATAACATCAAGGAAGAGGCGCACCAAAGATGGGCCCACAAAATAATGAACTCATAACGAATTTTTGAAAATTCGTATGAAGGGAGGCTGAGGAAGAGGCGCAGCAAGAGCTGCGTCCCCTGGAAGAGGCGCAGCACCTGCTGCGTCTATTCCTGGGTGTGGCAATTCTGCGTAAAAACCCAATGAAACAGAGGGTTCATTTCATTATTTCGAAACATAAAATCTCAATTTCTCTCTCAAATTCCAACCATTTCCGTCAAAATTTGATCCAAAAGCTTGCATTTATCATGACTAATCAAGGTATGTATATCAATCTTGCATTTATCTTCTATATTTGATCAAATGGGATCGACAAAATTAGGGTTTTCGACCCTAATTAGTCGAAATTTTGGGGCTTTTCCCCCAAATGACTTTGCCTTGCGAAATTGACTTTGTAAATGGCCAATTGTTAGTATAAGGATTATAACCATGTATTTGTTTCGAATTTTCGTTAAGTTTTGAGCATTTGAGTGAAATTGAGACGGTTTCACAGCTAAACCGTAAATTGCTTCGAAAATAGCCTTAGGATTGCCCATTTGCGACGAAACTCGATATTTGGAATCCTTGTATTATGGGTAAACTTCCTACCATCTCGGAATTTTGGTTTGTGACGGCTTTTTCAGGACACTTTCTAGGGCATAATCGTCGTTATAATGAAATGCTGCCAGAATTCCGACTCGAACCCATGACTAGGCTTCAACTTAGGCTTGACTCGACCCAAATTACCACATGAGCGGACGGGTTTGTGGGAAAATTGCCAAAGATGGCGAGAAAAGAGCGATTTCGGAGCTCCGAAAACTCGGAAATCCCCTAATCAAGGCTTGTCGTCACTTGACGCGGCCTGAATTTACCTTAATTTTGCAGGTGACGAGGCTTCTACATCTGGGAGGGATCCCATGGACGTGAACACTGCTGTCGACCCTTCTCAAGTGCTTGAGGAGGCGTTGGAGAAGGCTTTCACCGCTGCGGTGATGGCTGTCGAGGACAAGGTCCGGGAGGAGGAGGCTGCTGAGGAGGAGATCCCGAGACGGGCCAATGTTGGACGGGGTGGTCGCCAGCTGAGGGGAGCACCTGCGTGGGTTGAGACCTGGGACAGTAGGCACCTGCTTTGGGCTGCGGAGGGTCACCTGTCCTACAGGACGGTGAAGAGCTTAGTAAATAGAACTCATAACTCTTCATTCATCTTCTTTCATTTCTGTTTGTCACTCCTTTTCTCTTCATTTAAGCTAAAGATAGCTTTTGTTTCAAATCAACATAGGAGGCCGGGAACATCAGGTCGTTCTCGAGCTACACAACGGCGATGGGGTGCTACGAGCGGCCGTCGTCTAAGGAGCGAGCCATGATCGATCGGGGAGCGTTCGGCGCCTTGGTGCAGGCTTGGAGGGATATTGCGAGGAGGAAGCTTCGGGCTAACCTCAGTCTCGTCCGAGCCTTCTTGGACCGGTTTTGGGACACGACCTCCACGTTTCACATGCCTTTTGGTGAGGTGGGGTCACGTTGGAGGATTACGGCATGATTTCTGGTCTGCCGTGTGGGACTAAGGTGGTGGAGTGGCCGGAGACAGCCATGAGGGTTGACTCGGCAGAGGCTAGGAGGCTGATCGGCTGGAACTTGGCGCCGAAGGCGGCTGCGGTATCTGGCTTGGTGCCTAGTTCTTACGTGTGGACTACTTTGCGGGGAAGACCCCGGCATCGGTGGTGATCGAGGGGAGGGAGACGGCTCCTCCTCCTCCCTGCACTGTAGAGCAGAGAGTCCGTTTGTGGCTCTGGTGGTTCTTGTCTTCGATTTACCTCGGAGACAAGGGGGAGAGGCTTTCGACAAAGCTTCTTCCTTTTCTTTTTGACCTGAGCGACCTAGGCCGTTGGGACTGGGTCACTGCTGGTTTTGCGGTCCTCATCCGCTTCTTGAGGGCCATGGTTCGTCTGGAGTTGATGGAGAAGGGAACTTCTCCTGCTGTTGTCGGCCCTGGACTGCTGTTGGAGGTATGAACCTTCACTTCTTCTCATGAAAGATCATTTTCTTTTTCTATCGAATCACGAAAGATTGTTATTGATTATCTTGATTTACAGGCATGGGTGTACTCCTACTTTCCGGGCCTCGCGCCCAAGAGGACGTAGCCGATGGAGAAGGCCTATCCCGTTGTGAGGGATTGGGTGATGTGTCGCACGAGGAGTCGGCGTTCCTTCCACGACGTCTGTCGGCGGGAGGTGAACGCTCTTCAGCTGGACGGCGTGAGTATTTCACCTTACATTCGTTTGTTTCTCTTCCTTTACCTTTAGAACTGATCATAAGAATGACCCTTCGTTTGCTTTTCTTAGTGGGTGCCCAGGCCTTGGGAGGAGTACGCTGGCGCTCCTCCTTTCGTGGCTGAGGTCCTTCGACCTAGAAGCTCGAGCCGGCTACTGCTGAAGACGTCGATGGGTCATGTGTGGTACTTGGGTGAGCGCTTGGCTCGTCAGTGCTCTCGGGACATCTTGACGGTTCCCATCGATCCTCCTCGAAAGATGTTTAGGGAGTCTTCTGAGGCTGAAAGGGAGGCTGACTTGGCTGGCGTCAGTGGCGATGCCCTCCTTCTTCCTGGTGAGGACTACTCGGCGTTTCTCTACGGGAGGTTAGCATACTGGCCGGTTGTGGTAAGTACTTTACCCTTTTTTATTTTCGATTGTTTGAGCATGTGATGAAAGATCATCAGTTAATTGAAGTCATTTGACCTTGCGGGAGGTCGAGGCGGCGGGCATCGAGCCCCCAGAGTACCCCGAGACTCTTGAGTACACCGACACGACGGGGATGACGACGATCTCCGAGCTACGTGACTTTGACGTGGCGGTGAGAGATGCTGGCTTGGACGATTGGCAGCATCTGATTCGAAGGGTGAGTCTTCTAACTCGTGTAATTTTTGGTAAGAACACATTTGCTCAATTGCTAAACATTTTCCTTTTGAAATGCAGGTCGCGCCATCCCGGTTCGTGGCTTTATGGAGGGTAGCCAACCGACTACGGGCTACTGCCGTCGAGGCACTCGCTGGTGGCCGAGGACGTCAGGTATGAACCTTCCGTTTACTTTATTTTTGAATTTTCTAATCTTCCTTTATGCTTGAGATGATTGACATGAGCCAGTTTTGTTGTTTGCAGAGGGAGCGTGAGCTGGAGCGAGGGCTTGCCCAGTCCCGGGAGGAGACGGCTCGCCTGCTGAGGGAGCTCGAGGTCCGCGACACCGAGTTTGCTGCTCTCGAGGCGAGAGTTGCTGAGCTAGACGGCGACCAGCAGTAGCTTCCGTGTTGCTTCTTGTTTTTTGGTTGTATTTTTGTACATTTATACATTTTGGACCCACTTTTGGACATTGGAACTTGTTTTGGGGCTCGAGCCCCCAGTTTGGTGTACATATCCCTTTTTGATCGTATATATGATGGCCTGAGTGCCTTTGCTGCTGGGTTGCTTTGTTTGTACCTGCAGGTTAGCTTTGTATAGGTTTGGTAGATGACGGTTTACGCCGTCATGCTGCCGAAATTTACACATAAACCTCATAGAACATATATTTGTACACATGGCCTAAATTAGCGCAGAACAATGACTCGAAAATGCAAAAATATGACCACCAATGCAAAAATTTGGTCGGGAATTTGCGAAAATTTGGTCGGAAATGACCGGACGGTAGGGAGGGTTACCCCCTAAAAAAGAAAAAAATAAAAACATATAAGTTTGAAATGGAGAGTGAAATGATTCCCCAGAAGGAAAAAAGAATGGAAAAAGAAATGTAAAGTTCGAAAAAAAATGATATGATTAAATTAGATATGAAAAAGTAGAAAAATGAACAAATTAAATTAAATTGGTGAAATGATTCCCCAAAAACAGAAAATTAAAAAGAAATGTACAAGTGTGCTAAAATGACGAAAATGTCGATATCGTCTCGAGATGCGTGCCTGCGAAATTAGGAAACATGAAATATGGCAACCTGGCGCATTTACCAAAATATAACCCGTATGAATAGGAAATTATTCGCTGAGGAATTTAGGAAAGATCCAACGCGGGAAATCACAGGAAAAGTGCTGAGTAAGAGGCGCAGCAAGAGCTGCGTCCCTTCGAAGAGGCGCAGCACCTGTTGCGCCTGTTCTCTAGTGCGTTCGTTCTGGCGGATTTTAGGAAACAACTTCTAGTATAAATAGAGACGTCGAGGGAGGTTTTATTCACATAATTCTTCCGCTTTTCTTCGTCTTATTACACAAAACTCCCAAAATAAGCCTACATCATGAATACTCTTGAAATTCGTCTAAAAGAATGGACAAATGAGTTCTCCAGCGTGGAGAAATACGACATGGGTGCTTATAATTTTGGAGCACTTTTGAGCTTGAAATTGATCAAGGTAGTCAAACCGTTTCTAGATGCTTGTCTTGACTATTGGGACCCGAATTATCATGTATTTGCCTTTCCTGGAGGCGACATTTGCCCATTTCCCGAGGAGATTGCGGGGATTGGTGGTTGGGATCCGGAACATTTGCATGTTATTCCCTCTACTGCTCAAGGGTATAAGAATAAGTTTAGAGACTTGCTTGGATTGGCCAGAGTTGATGTTGACCGTCTTGTGACTTCTAAAGGAGTGCGAATGTTGGGTTTCATTGATCGCTTCATCAATAGGGCTGATCCTACTGTCTCTTATGTTGCAAGGCGAAGGGCATTCGGATTTTGCCTACTACATGTATATGTCCTTCAAGGGCATGTTGATGAGGACATGAGGGGCGACCCTCGTCTCTTGAGCCTGATTGAGCAAATGGAGCTGCGCAGGAGCCCAGCTTGTCTGTGCTTAGGAGAGATCCTATTGGGCTTGAAAAATAGGAAAGCCAATCGCGACCTACCTTACTTGGGAAGTCCCATTATTTTGCAGGTAAAAGAAACTTTTTATTTCTTCTTCTTCTTTCTTTTTTTTTTTTGTTCTTTTTTTTTTGTTCTTTTTTTTTTTCGTTCTTTTGTTTTCATTCTTTTAATACCCGCTTTTGGTAGGTCTGGCTTATGGAGCGTCTTCAATTGATCGAGCCTCCGGCTAATGTTCCTTCGTATCATGCTCGCTCAATTGCAATGAGGACCAGGCTTTACATGGTGGAGTTCACTCGAGTGTGAAATTACTGGGAAAACAAATTAAAGAGTGAAGATGGCCCCTTAATTAAATGGATCTTACCATGGTGGCACCTCAAATATGTCACTGGAGTATCTTCTCTGGATCCTACCCGATCTGTTCGCATTCCCGGCTTGGAGTTTATGATATGCATTTTCCCGGAGAGGTTGATGACGCAGGTTGGATTGAAGCAGATGATTTCGAAGCTTGACACTGTTCCGCAGACTGCCGTGGCGCTTACTACTGAGAGTCGAAGAGAATGGGCCATCAAATGGGCTCAGAGGAACATTTGGTTCTTGAATTCTTCTGTCAGTGCTCTATGGGTGTCCGATTCCTATATGCGGTGGAGGAAAGCTACCACTCCGGAGGAGCGCGAGAGACTGAGGAAGCGTGAACTTGTTTACTATAAGGTTCGCGAGGTGGAAAAGGAGAAGGAGAAGCATCTGACTGAGGGAGAGGAAGAAGCCGGGTTTCGAGTTGTTCATCCTTCGAAGAAACCGAAGACTTCTCCTGCCGTCGAGATGGTGGTTGACAAGAATGGCAAAGCAAGACCACGAGAGAGACCATTGGTGATTAGGTCGGAAGTGGCGCAAGAGCGTCCGACTCGAGGTCGTGACAAGAAGTATGATAAAAATGATAAAGGCAAAGGGAAAATGGAAGAGTAACCTAAGTCTTTATTATTATTTATTATTATTATTATTGCAATAAGAAGGTGGGGTTTTTAGAATCCTAGCCTATTTATTTTTATTATGATTTTATTATGTAACGTATTATTATTATGAATGAGATAAAAGAGGTTAAATGGTTATGAAACCGTTGTGATTTTCTTTTCATTATTCTTGTCGAATTTCAAGTGCATTCGCAAATGTCCTTCTATTTACATTTAAAGTGTTTAAGTGGGTTGTATCCCGTGAAGGATTGCCTACGTATTCATTAAAAAAACATGAAATCAAACCCTTGCGCGTAGTTCGAGTAAATGTAAAAGAATAATTGTTCTAAGCAAGAGCTTGTAATGAACTTTAGAAAATAAGCAAGTGCTTTACTTACTCCGAAAATGCAATTTAGTTTATTTGATGATATGAGAATTACAAATTGTCAAAATGCAAGAGCAAGATGACATTAGCTTGATTCAGCTTGGCCAGGGGCCGTTTATTTCGTGCCACAAGAGCGACACGTGAGGTTACGTGAGGCGCGTTTTTTGCTCCTATTCTAGGCATAGTAACGTTTCGATTGGTCAAGGTTCGTTGGGTTGGTAAATTCATTCCCTTCTAGGTCTATGATCCTAACTGCACCCCTGAAAGCATGAACTTGACTAGGAAAGGCCCGGCCCAATTGGGTTTGAATTTTTCTCGTGGATCGACAGGTAAAAGAGCCCTAATTGATTTGAGGACCAAGTCTCCTTCTTTGATGTTCCTTGGCTTAACCCTTTTGTTGAAGGCTCGTTTGATACGCGCCTGATATGTTTGCACATTATGTAATGCACGTAACCTTCGTTCATCCAGGAGGATGAATTCTTCATATCTATCCCTCTTCCACTCGGCTTCGGGTATTTGACTTTCGAGTAAAATACGCAAGGATGGTATTTCTAGCTTGACTGGTTGTACGGCTTCCATGCCGTAGGTCAAATAGAAAGGAGTAGCCCCAGTGGGCGTCCTAGCGGATGTACGGTATCCCCATAAAGCAAAGGGTATCTTGCTTGGCCAATCTCTATAGTTGTCAATCATTTTCTTAAGAATTGTGACAACATTTTTGTTTGCTGCTTCTACCGCGCCATTGGTTTGTGGTCTATATGGCGATGAGTGGTGATGCTTAATTTTGTACTTGGCTAGCAATTGTTCAGTCTCAGCTTGGAAATGTGACTCATTGTCACTGATGATCTCACGTGGGCAACCATATCGACAGATGATATTGGTTTGTTGAACTTTGCCACGTTCTTGGCCGTGAGACTGGTGTAGGAAGCCGCTTCTACCCATTTGGTGAAATAATCGATTGCTACTAGGATGAAACAGTGACCTCCTGTTCCGGCTGGAGTGATCTTGCCTATGATGTCGATTCCCCAAGCAGAAAATGGCCATGGAGATGTCATAGTGTAAAGCAATGAAGGAGGAACATGTTGCACGTTCTTGAAGATTTGACAATTATGGCAATGTCTCACATACTTGATACAATCAGATTCCATCGTGGTCCAATAATATCCTAAACGTGTGATTTTCTTTGCCATCATGGGTCCACTCATGTGAGGGCCACATTCTCCATCATGGACTTCTTCCATCACTTTCCGTGCCTGTGAATGATCAAGAAAACGTAGGATGACACCAAGAGGTGTTCTTTTGTATAGCTCTCCTTGCATGAGGACGTATTGGGAAGCTAGCAAACGGATAGCGCGTTGTCCCCTTTTGTCCATATCTGGTGGATAGGTGCCATGGAGTTTGAAGTTTAGGATTGCCTGGAACCAAGGCTCTTCTGTAATTTCCTCTTCATCGGTGATTTGGTGCACGTAAGGACACTTAGCTCGATCGTCGTTCGATGCATAAAGGCATTTCTACCATACTATCCGGCATGTTAATCAAAGATGCGAGTTTTGCAAGAGCATCCGCAAATTGATTTTCTTCTCGAGGTAGATGTAAGTAGGTTACTTGATCGAACAATTGGGCGACTTGGTCTATTCTGGCTTGATAAGGTGCCAAGCTTTCGCTTCGGATTTTCCAGGATCCCGTAATTTGATTGATGATCAAAGATGAATCCCCATGTACTCGAAGATTCTTGATGCCTAAACTTACTGCCGCTTGCAATCCAATGAGACAAAAAGTCATCCATAAATCAATTCTTTAGTCAGTAAAGAATTCTTCTCGGAAATGTGATTCACCTGGAACTGGGAATGTTATAAAACATTTTGGAATCGTCATAATGGCATATGTCCACGTCAGCGTTATTTGTCATCTCGAAGTCGAGTTTGACTCTTCCTCATTGGTGTATGCTCGCCTTCAGGAGAAATGACAACACTCCTATTCCAAATCCTCTTAAGTTCGATGCTCCATCAAAATAGAGGTCCCGACTTGATATAGCTTTCCGTTGAGTCTACATCCGTTTGGAGTATATCCTCATCCGGAAACGACCTTGTGTACCATTGTTTGTGTATCATTGATGGGATTTTCTGCGAAAAATTCTGCAACGGCGCGCCCTTTTATGACTTTCAAAGGTACATACTTGAGATCGAACTCGAGAGAGCATCAAAGTCCATCTCGCTAGGTTTTTCAACCATACTTTCACCTTAAGACGTCCATTGAGAACGGGTTTCTCGGAGAGGTATTTGACAGATCCATTTTGGAGAATATTTTGACGGAGTAGCTAAGCATGTAGTAGCGTAGCTTCTTTGTTGCCCACACAAGAGCGAGGCATGTCTTCTCGAGTGGCGTGTATTTGCACTCGTACTCCAAGAACTTCTTACTAAGGTATTATATGGCTCTTTCTTCTTTCCCTACGGTTTGAGCTAGCATGGCGCCGATGGGAGACTTTTAACCTCCTAGTTTAGAAAAATATTCACTGACAAAAGGAACATGATTCCAATGTGAGATATAAACAAAAGAGGTTGATCTCGTTGGGGTGGCATGAGCACCACGTGATCGGTGGTTTGGCTAGTATTTCCTTGATTCGGTTTTAATCGAAAGCCTTCCATACAAGTTTCTGTCAAAGTTCATCATCCCACATGGTGTGATCTGTTTTCTTTAACTTCTTTAATATGGGTTCGCAGATCATGGTGAGTTTCGATATGAATCGACTTATGTATTGTACCTTGCCTAGGAATCCCCTAACTTCTTTCTCTGTTTTGAGGTTGACCATATCATAAATCGTCCGTGAATGAAATAATAATAGTTCGTTGATTGAATCATATGAATAAAAGATTTCGATTAAAGCTTTAATCTTTGAAGGGTCTATTTCTATACCTCGTTGGCTAACCACGTATCCCAAGAGTTTGCCAGATGTCACTCCGAATGCGCATTTCTAAGGATTGAGCCTCATGTTGTACTTCCGTAGCCTCAAGAAGAATATGCGAAGGTTCGCAATATGTCCCTCTCTTTCCTTGGACTTGACTTTCATGTCATCTACGTATACCTCAACTTCTTTATGCATCATGTCATGTAAGAGCGTAGTTGCGGCGCGTTGGTATATAGCTCTGGCGTTGATTAACCCAAACGGCATGACCGTGTAGCAATAGGTTCCCCATTTAGTGACAAAGGAAGTCTTATGCATGTCCTCTAAGGCCATCTTAATCTGGTTATATCCTGCGTATCCGTCCATGAAGGATAGTAATGCGTGATCTTTTGCGGGATGGCTCTTCGAGATAGAGATTTCCGGGATGGGCTCCAAGAATCCATATTGTATACTAATATGTTGATATGTGGTAGAGGAAAGTCATCCTTAGGGCTTGCTTTGTTTAAGTCTCTAAAATCAACACAAACACGGATTCTCTCATCCTTTTTTGGTACGGGTACTATGTTAGCTACCCAAGACTCAATTCCGAAGCCAAATGTTTAGCTAATTCTTCCTAAGAACTCTTGGTCGGAAACTTTGATGAACCCAATCGGTTCCAACTTACCCGACGTAGAAGGGGTCATATTATGCCTTGAATTGTTTATCGACTTCTTCTTTTTGATCTTGAGAGCCCATTCATTTTAAGTGAACATTCGTCGAAATGAATCAATTTAGGTGATGGCTTAGCATGATCGTGGGTTTGAAAAACTAACCTGGTTTGATTGGGATTTTGGTTTTTAGGCTCTGCATACTATCGTTACGATAACATAAAAATTGTCCCCAGTGTGGATCCCTAAAAAGAACAAAATACAACTTTGGAATCCACCGCATATCTTTGTTGTTCCAGGACCAAGCAAAAACGTCTTTGAACTCGTGTAAAATTACAATTAAAATTACAAAATATAAACCTAATCATTCTAAAAAAACGGTGAAAAATCCAAAACGGAGATTCTCTCAAAATACAACCAAGACCGTGTTCCATCATTACGGTAACACGTTCTACTAAGGCCACACTAAGTTACAACCGTTTGCAAATTAAAATAAATACGTAATAAAAAGGCATTCACGACATTCATAAATTTACGATAAATAAAATGCATCAACTAAAAACAAATTCATTCGTGACATAATTCCGAAATTATGTTAAATTTATCCAAACCACCTTTTAATGATTAAAATTCATGTGGGGCTTAATGGTACGTGTGCGAACCGTTTCACAATCATAAGCGAGTGTACTATATCCATTATAAAGTACATATTGAAGCCAAAGAAAATTTAAATCAAAAGAAACAAATTTCAGGTTGTCCCTATCCTAAGTTCTTGGGGTTCTAGTTCAGTTCCTACGTTGATGGGTTCAGTATTTTCTATCACTGGTCCCCTTCCCCCTCTTGTAGTATTTCTTTGGCTATGTAGGGAGGTATTTCGATTGAGTCGGGTCTTGTTCATTCTCATTATCATCGTAAAAAAACAAGACAGAAAAGGCTCTCGATCGAGTAAAAAACATGCTCATTGCATTCAAGATAACATGAAGAAAGTAAAACCACAACAATTTTTTATTCATATTAAGATTTGAGAAAAAAACAACAATTGAAACAAAGAAGCCATCCGATCCAAAATTTCTGCCGTGTGGTCAAAAGCAAAATCGTTTCAAGATCGTTTTATGAAAAACGGTAAAATTTACGACAATACCACTTGTTGGGACATTTCCCAACTCAACTCGGGTCCTTGATGAACGGCGTAAAGAATGAAATCAAACCAGATTCCCTCCTAATTGTTGCTATTAGACACTAGGCTAGGAGAAACGAGGGGAGTGGGAATGACGATAGGAGGAGACTCTCTAGGAACTTCTCTTTCTAACTCCGACTAAAATGCGACTCGACTCGATTCGAATTCATTGTCTTCTGGTTCTCCTTTGAACATCTCTCCTTCTCCATTAGTGAGCTTGAAGAGTCTTCCTTGATTGTTTGTCCACTTTATCGATTTTCTCCATCCTTCCCGCTTTTGGATTGGTGTTGGTTTCTCTCGAACGTATCGGTCCTTTTAGGGACCAGGTGGCAATGATCTCATCTAAACGCTTTACCAAAGTATGCCCTTTGATCCGTTCTTGATTAAGGGAAGATCCTGGAGGTAAACATCCTCCTCGTAATCCGTCCATATCCCGTTGATCACCTCTTCTTTTGGGGAGATGAGATGTGAGCAATCTAAGATAGATTTTCTATCACCGTCACTTGTGATCATCGTAACTCCAAGAGGATTCTCATTATCATCGGTGTTGTTAGGCTTACCTCCAGGTGGTATTGGTAGGCAACCGTCTTCAATCATATCTTGAAGTACATTTTTCAATTCATTGATTGTTTGCATTTTTTCCTATCATCATTTCTCCCTTACCTCTATGGTATTCGCAGTATGCACCTCTTCTTTCTCATCCCACTTGAACTTGGATTTCTTTTCTTTTTCACCTTGGCATTCGGGTGTAGGGCCTATAGGTTGGAGTTTGCCCACTTGGATTCATCAACCTTTTTGGAGTTTGAGCGTTGGAATATGTGTCCCCTAGATTTGTGAATTTCCTTGGAGGGGTACTCTTCTTAGATGGTTCAAGGAGGTTAACTTCATCAGTCTTGTTAGTATAGCCGTAAGAACGACTTGTTGATCCTTGATATCCACGACCTATCGTTTTGGAAAAGAGCCCTTTACGAATGTCATCTTCGATCCTTGTCCCTAGTACGGTCAAGTCTTTGAAAGTTTTGATACCTCAAATGATTTGCATAGATGGGCTTTAGGTTGTCCACGAATTTCTCCACGAGGGTGGCTTCATCCGGGCGTTCAACAAGTTGAGTACTAGTCTTCCTCCACCGACTTAGGAAATCGGTGAAACCTTCTTTGTCATTTTGGGTAAGAACCTCTAAAGTGCGCATGTTGACTTGGATATCAGCATTATCCGCATATTGTTTAGCAAACTCGATTGTGGCATCGTCCCAAGTAGCGATTTTCTTGTGCTCTAGTGAATAGAACCATTGTTTTGGGTTGGTGTCAAGAAATGAAGGAAAGATCCTTAAGAACATCTCGGGTTTAATGCCTTTGATACACATGTAATCCTTAAAGACACGGATATGGTTCAAAGGGTTTTCATGCCCCTTGAATTTCGGGATATCCGTCATGTTGAAGTTGGTTGGCAACTTGGAACTCACAGCCTCATATTTGCGATTATTCTCCCTATAAATGTCATCCCCTTTGAGATACATCAATTTTCCTCCAAGTATTGGAGTCGTTTCTCAGCTGCAGTCATACCCATGGGAGGGTTTTCGTCCCCGAAGTCGTTCACGAAGTCATCGGCTATTTCACTTTCTCGAGGAGGCATCCTCGTTTCCACGGCATATATTCGGCCCTCAATGATGTCAATGCGATCATACACTTGGTCTTGAGTAACTTGGATACGAGCTAACGCGGCTAGGATTTGATCATTACCATTCTGGAGTTGGTTGAAGTTCATGTCGCTTGTTTCAGGCATCTTGGAAACTGAATAAGAGATCGACGACGAATCAAAACACGATCGACCACTCTAGCACACTAACTTGAAAAGAAATGTTTTGACTTGTGAAGTGGGAGTGTGCCACTTGTGTCAATGAGTTTTGAGGAAATGACAAAGTTTGAAAAATGTTGGTCCTAGTCAACTTTAGTGCAGTTGTATGAGTGGACTCGAAGTGAGGTTTTGAAATGGGTTTTGAGGCCCGAATTTTGACTCGAAAATTGGACAGAGTTTCGGCTTGTTTTGCGCTAATGTTAGGCCCAAGTTTTCGAAATTTTACATTTTAAAGAAGGATTTTGAATTTACAAAAAACCGTCATGGTTTTGTTTAGAAAATGGTGATCACGTATGGTACAAACAAAATACAAGAATTATAAGGGATGTTGAGTGCATTTAAAAGGGTTTTGGTTTAAATGGTGGGTTGCCATACCGAACACTCAAACCCAAAGTCTGTGGAGAAGCTCGTACCAAACAAGAGTAAGGCCGATTCCTAGTCCATTTCCTCAAGTAGTGAAAGTCCTTGATACAAACAAGAGTAAGTACCATGGTATGGATGACGTCAATCGCTATCCATCCTTAAGCCCAAATAAGAATTAAGACCGCTTAGACGGGACGATTGGTCGAATGGGTTGGGTTGGCTTGGGCCTAAGAAGGCCGAATAAACGATCTAGGAAGACCGAGTTATGAAAACCGACAATCGTCTTCTACAAACTATTCCCTAACCTTGTTCAAGTTTCACCCTTTTGGCTACACGTAACTGTATTTTCCCCAGCGGAGTCGCCAAACTGTGGACAATGGGCCCACGGGGGCGCTTGGGGAGAACAAGCGTTTGCATTTGTGGAGCCGCCACCAATTTATTGTGGAAAATTGGAAACCGTTCGAATACCTCGTGCCATGTCAAGACACAAAGTAGTGACATGAACACTAAGAACTCGTTACCCTTAGCATTCTATGTCTATAATGACTCTCGTGGATGCCAATGAACACGGATGTTCACAGAGATCTGGAGTAAGGGGTGAGGGTACATATTAGGAAGCTCTTTTGATCGAACACCTAATCCCGCCCGCCTCGATAGCGGCCTCTACTAATGATTAGGGAAGTTATTCATACTCGATATATTGTCGATTATATGCATGCAATGCAACATCAAACATTTTAATCCTAGCATGTGAGAATTAACGCTAAGTCGGTTAACACGTAATTTATCATGCAATTGGGTCAAAGTTGAGATTTAGGATCGATTACATGTGAAAACATACAAGTGATACAATAAAAGGAATATAATAAAGAAAATTACAATAATGAAAATTACAATAATTACAATGGGTTAAACGATTTATGTCAAAAATACTTTTAAAACGGATAATTTGAGAAAGAATAAATAAACAAATAAACGAACAGGAATTAGGCGATAATATGAATAATAGTTAATTAATATGTAAGCTAAAACTAGGTCAAAGCAAGACGGGAGTTCAGAGACAGAAATAAACCAGGAACAGGCGCAGTAGAGCTGCGCCCTCTGGAAGAGGCGCAGCAGTTGCTGCGTCTGTTCCTTGGCTTAGTTCTGGCTGTGAAGCCGGAATTGCAAATCGTTAATGTTAATTGCTGATTTTAATGCTTGATTATGAATAATTGACTCGGATGAAAGTGATTAACAGATTATATACATGTGATTAATGGTCATGAAAGCGATAAACATGGAACAAACGATTAATACGAATATTACAAGATTAAAAGGGATTAATTAGCAAATTAATGAACTAAACAAATTAATTAGGTTAAATATGATGGATTAATGATGAACTAATGATGAACAAACAGGTGAGAAATATATCAAAGGTCGAATTCCAGAAAGTCAATATGAATGAATCGAATTTCTACAACCCGGTTTGACTTTAATGACGAAAACCCGCAAATATTGGTTATTTGGGATTTGAGTAGGGATTTAATGATGAATTATATGTTAATGATGATGAAAAAATTACCACGTGAATGAAATAAGAACAAACAAAGACGAAAGAAAACAAACAGACGAAACCAACAGAGGACGAAGGAAGAAGAAGAGAAACAAGAACGGCGGCAACCTCAGGAAGAGGCGCAGCAAGTGATGCGTCCTTTCCAAGAGGCGCAGCAGTTGCTGCGTCCCTTCTCGACGTCTGTCTCCTGTTAATCTGTAAAAAGGGTTTAAATAAAGGGTTTTAGAAATCGGTTTTAATTGTATTTTTGACATAAACCTTACAATATGATTACAACAATAAAGAACAATAAATAAAAGAGAGATTTACACCCTCAGACTTACATGTTTGACGAAACGAGATGAACTAAGTTTACGATTAGTGATGCTCGACTCGACTGTAGACGAAAGTGCCCTCGTAAGAGGAAAAAAACTAAGATTGATTAAAGTTGATTATGGTGGAGTTGGTCAAATTGGTCGGTCATGCAAAACGAGGCTGGTACTCAGAAAGATCCGAGTTTACGTGGTTGAAAGTTCAAGCACGTAGACGCCAAAAAGTAAGAACGTGGTCTAGAATGCAAAGGGAGAAGAGAAGAGCGGACACTCGCGTGAGAAATATGTGAGACCTATACTAATCATACGGAGGAAGTAGCGTTTTCGGAAAAACTTTGGAAGTCAATCTCGAAAAGATATGAAAAAGATACGAAAAATACGCAGAAAAGGATTTGAGAAGAGGCGCAGCAAGCACTGCGTCTCTTGGAAGAGGCGCAACACCTGCTGCGTCCTTTCCCAAGTGATTTCCTCCTGCGGAAGAAAGATTTCCGTGTTTAGTTTATGGAATAACGGAATAATTTGGTTTTCCTTAATATTTTGTGTGAATATTACGGGAAATTGTTTGCCAAAGATTAAAAGATTTATAAAATATGGAATAGAAATATCCGGAACATTCCAGAACATTCCGACTCGGCATTTTAACGGTTATCAGAAAATGAAGACGGTTTTAGGCCCGGACTCCACACTCTAATTACTGCCAAAATGACCGTATCGGCACGTAGATGACAATTAAGAGGTAGACATAAATGTTTGAGCGTTCACTTGACGATAAACTTAAGAACTGTCATAAATCGTTCCGCGTACCAAACATGCGGCCCAATCATCACCGGGTGGTTGGCGGGAGGTGCAGAAATGAGGTATCTACTGTTGGTAAAAAACAAAGAAGACCTCATAGATCTTGTCAATCAAAAAGGTTCATAAGTAAGGTTATGTTTATGTGTGCTGTATCAAGACCAAAATATGGTCCAAACAAGGAAGTACTTTGTGATGGGAAACTTGGTATATGGCCATTTGTAATGGATGTACCGGCTAAAAGGAATTCAAAGAACAGAGTGGCTGGCACATTAGAAACCAAGTGTATAGAATCCATCACTAAGAAAGTAACCAAAGATATGCTGATTAACAAAGTGCTACCTACTATCACGGCAAAATGGCCTGCTAATTATAGTAAAATATCCTCATACAGCAGAATAATGCAAGACCTCATATAACAAATATGGATGAAGATTTTTAAAAGGTGGCGACAACAGATGGGTGGAATATAAAGTTTACTCATCAACCACCAAATTCCCCTGATTTAAATGTACTTGATTTGGGTTTTTTTAGAGCAATTCAGTCTCTACAGCAAAAAAAGAAGTCAAATGTTTTAGATGATCTAGTTCACAATACCATGAAAGCATTTACAGAGTTAGATGTGGTGAAGCTTAACTATGTTTTCATCACATTGCAGGCATGCATGTTAGAAATTATGCCACTTAAGGGTGGTATTGATTATCCTATACCTCATATGCACAAGACTAAACTAGCAGCACAAGGATTACTACCTGAATATTTAACTGCTCAGACTAAATTGGTTAACCAGTGCATAAGATATGTACAAAATATTGGTCATGGAAGCTCTATTAGTGAATTAGTGGATTCAATTAGTAGTACAGGTGAAACTTCAGGTGTGCAGGCAGATTCAGAAGAGCAGACTGCTCCCAGTAATCCCCCAACAGGTGAAACTGTACCTGTTGGTAACATTACTGAATGCTTTGCTCATCCTAATGCAGGTCAGAATGAAGAAGGCAGACAAGAGTTATACATTGACATGTGTGCAGTTGAAATGTGTGCAGTTGATTAAGAAGAGCAAACTGGTTGTAGTAATCCCCCAACAGGTGGAATTGTACCTGTTGGTAACATTACTCAGCAATTTGCTCCTCTTAATGCAGTTATAAATGAAGATGGCAGACTAGAGTTGTACACTAACATGTGTGCAGGTTATTCAAACCAGTAATAGATGAAGCATAGTCAAGCAAGTTTTTGGGCACAACAGTAAAAGTTGAAGCATGCAGAAATCACACAGATTAGAATCAGGCAAGTTTTTGCAGCAAACAAAGCCATGCAGTAAATATAAGATGAAGCAGATCAGAATCAGAAAAGTTTTTGCAGCAAACAAAGGCATGCGGTAAATATAAGATGAAGCAGATCAGAATCAGGCAACTTGTTGTAGCAAACAAAGGCATGCAGTAAATATAAGATGAAGCAGATCAGAATCAAACAACTTTTTGGATGCAACAATGCAAGATGAAGTAACCAGTAATCAAACAGACCCAAATCAGACAATTTTTTCGTCCTAAAACAGAACTTTGCACATGTTTATTTAGTCTATCGGGTACTTTTGTTTGAATGAAATGTTAAAGGTAAGACTGTTGTTATCGTAAGACTATTGTTATCAACATTTGGAATGGTAAAATAACAAAACCAGAATACATAACCCTTGCATAGCCTCATCACATTCTGTGGTGGCGTAATGCACGGATTGTGTATTCTTAGACTGAGTAATGCTCTCATAAAGGTCATTGAGCACTAACTTTGACAAAAGGAGTATCTTTAATCCATAATTTTTTTTATCATCATTAGTCCTTTTCAAATCCAAAACTTTAAAAAAAAAACATAAAAATTTGAGAATAAGAGATAGAATTAGACCTTCCAGCAGGCTAATACTGTGAATCGGGACAAAAGTATCCATATCCCTATAGCTATCAAGAACAACATCACAAGAATCAGGTATGGCCTGACTGTAACCAGGAAAATCATAACAATCAGCCAACTCATCCACAATAACATCATGTCCCTTCATCCCCTCACCATCTTCAAGATCAAAGGCGAACTCAGGCATCAATTTTGAAAGTTGCATCATAACACAACGACGATACTTTGGGCTTTCACGCCGCTCCTTCATCTTCTTCATCCTGCGGTCAACATCAATCCTCATAATCTCCGCCATCTCTTCCCGAGCTTTCTCAAATTCATCTTTCCCAGATTCAATCACAGAATCAAAACAATCCTCATAATCCCCAACATAATCATCACAAATGTTGAACAAACAAGGACCGTCTTCATGATCGGAGTTAAGATAACTCAGATCTGAAGAGAAATTAAAAAAAAATTCAAATTTATGGCGATTGAAGAACAAATCCATCGACATGATGAAAGATTTAGGGAAAGGAGAGTGGTAAATATGAGATCAGTGATGAGGAAGTTGAATAGAAGTGAAGGAGACGACGGATGGTGAGAGGAGATGAGAGGAATGAAGAGAGAGTGTGTGCGATAACAATGGCGGAAGAGAGAGGTTGGGATTTAGGTTTTCTTATTAGAAGCCCTAAATATGGCGGGAGGGATTAGGGTTAGTGGGTAATTGGGCTGGGTTAGTTAGTTGATTAGGATTAGTGTTAATGGGTTGGGCTAATTGGGGTGGGTTAGTGTTTGGGTTAGGAAATAATTGGGTGGCATAAAATGTAAATAAAAAAAAGAAACAAGGATAGAATGGTAAATGTAAAGGTAAAAAACTTACCAAAATAAGAAAGGGGAAGAAAACCTGAATAATCCGTTTTAGGAAATATGGAACAAAATGGAGAATAGGAGGGAGTATTATTTTAAAATTATGAAAAAAAAAAATGGAGTAGGAAAAAATCTGGAAAAGCGACTAAATTTTAGAAAACTATCTGTAAGACCATAAATTTTGAAAACTTTTTTCAGTAACCAAGAAAAAGTAAGAAATAAAAAATTCTCTTGCGAGTTTTTGGTGAATTTTAAACTCTAAAAAATACTTTTACTCTACTGCTGTAATCTATATATATATATATATATAAAAGAGAGTTTTTTCGAGCGATTATAGAGCGTCCACATCATCAAAAATTAATTTAGGAAAGTTTTATAAATAATATTTTCCACATAAAAAATAAAGTGGAGAATCTTTTAATTATTATAATATCTATATTTCCTATTTTATATTCATGAGAAGTTTCTAATTTTTATATAAAAACTTTGATATTTCATCTGGCAAAAAAATGTTGTTATAAAAATTATGAAAATAATATAATTAAATTTGTGGTAAAAAATGCTTTCATTAGAGTATAGATTTCATATGATTTGCACATACGAGTATTAAAGATGGTGTACTTCTTTTAATATGTTATATGTCCCACATTGAAAAACAATGTTAGTGTGGTGATTATAATACGTATAAATTATATAATTGTCCCACATCGAAAGATTAACATAAGGTGGCTGATCCTATAATTATAAATAGAAGTCATCATTGGAACCTATATACCAACCAAAAACCTTTTGAGTCTCTTAAGTATTGTTTTGGAGAACTCTTAAGAGTTTATATCATTATCTTCACAGTATGTTATATACATATTTTTTCTATCTTATGTATTATATTCAAGTGATGTTTATAATCTTTATATAAAAACTTATACATCTCATTTGCCAAAAAAGTATTATAAAAAAAACGTGCGAATATTAATAAATAGTACTCCCTCCATTCAAGACCAAATACAACATTTTCATTTACACACTTGTCAAGACACAAATTACAACGTAAATATCTTTAAATTTACATTATAAAAAATTTAAAGTTTGATATTCTCATTGTACTTTATAGGTGAATCAAATAAGATCCCACATGACCATATTTTGTCTTACATATTGGAAAGAATCATAAAGATTCTATTCGTTCATGAATAGTGTAAAAAAAAAAGGAATGTTGTATTTGGTCTTGAATCGAGGGAGTATAGTATTTGCTCATTATTATTAACCTGGGTTAGATGTCGAATTATGTGCGAAAAAGATGGTGTATTTCTAAGTATGTTATTTGTTCCACATTGAAAAATATGTTGGTGTGGTGAATATATTACGTATAAATAATATAATTGTCCCACATCGAAAGTTTAGCATAAGGTGGTTGATCATATGATTATAAATAGAAGGCATTTTTAGAACCTAAATACTAACCCAAAACCTTCTGAGTCTCTTAAGCATTGTCTTGGAGAGCTCTTAAGAGTTTATATCATTAACTCCACGATATGATATATATATTTTTTATATTATGTCCAAGTGATGTTTATAATTTTTATATAAAAACTTATACATCTCATTTAGCAAAAAAGTAACATAATTTTTTTTTTTTTTGAAAAATTATATAATTACGATAAGAAGTTAAAAAAAATGTACTATACGAATATTATTAATAAATAGTAGTTCTATAGTATTTCATATAGTATTTGCTTATTATTATTAAACTGGGTTAGATGTAGAATTAGGTGTGAAAAAGATGGTGTATTTCTAAGTATATTGTTTGTCCCACATTGGAAAATAATGTAGGTGTGGTAAATATACTACATATAAATAGTTGAATTGTCCCACATTAAAAGATTATCATGAGGTGAGGTATCACATAATTATAAATATGAGTCATAACTTAGGGGTATCAACCCAAAATCTTTTAAATCGCTTAAAAATTATCTTAGAGAGTTCTTATAAGAGTTTCTATTAATGGCAAACCTTAGTTACAACAATACCATACAAATATTAATCACGTAGATATTTATAAAAGCGATTATATATTACTATATTAGTGATATTATAATGTTTATTTTAAGACAATCGATAGTATAATAACTTTATTTAAGACAAAGTCATAATTAAAAAATAAAATGGGTGCTAAATATACATAAATTCGTTTGTGTCATATAATGATAATCTCTACACTAAAATAGAAAACTTATGAATTATAATACAATCAAGTGTTGCATAAAAAGATCTTGAATCCACAAACAAATCAATAATGAGCTTTTTTACTTTGATAAATAGTAGAATTAAATCTTTTTAACTTTCAAATATAGGTAATTATTATGCCTCATTACATTTGAGTAACTAAAATACATCATAATTTTTAACCATTAATCAAAATCGCATCGGGAAAAGGAAATATTTTGCATTTGTTTATACATTCTATTGCTCCCTCAATTATACCTTAAAAGTCGTGTTAGGAAAAAAAAATGTAATTTAAATCATATCATTTGTACATATTTTAATTATGACAAAAAATGGAAAAAAACATACGAATATAAATAGATAGTATAATATTTTCTCATTATTAAATCGGGTTGGATATCGAAATAGGTGCAAAAAAGATGGTGTACTTTTTCGTGTGTTATTTGTCCCACATTGAAAAATAATGTAGGTGTGGTAAATATACTACATATAAATAGTTGAATTATCCCACATCAGAAAATTATCATAAGGTGGGGTGATCTTAAAAATTAATTTAGGAAAGTATTATAAATAATATTTTTTGATGTAAAAATAAAGTGGAGAATCTTTTAATTATTATAAAATTTATTTCCTACTCCCTCCGTACCATAACAAATTTATTTGGCCCACATTATTACTAAGTTATCCTTATATCCATTTGATATTTACACAAAATGTCATTACATACCCCACCAAACAACCCACAATTAAACCCACAATTACATACCCCACCTATTTTTTCCCTCTTTACCCTTACTTTTTCCACCTTTTCTTAAATACTCCATTTTTCCCTACGTTACCTTTGGTGTGGTACGGAGGGAGTATATTATATTCAAGTGATATTTCTAATTTTTATATAAAAAATTTTACATTTCATTTGGCAAAAAAATATCATTAAGAAAATTAAGAAAATAACATAATTTGATTCGTGGTAAAAATGATATCATTAGCGTATAGATTTCATATAATTTGTACATATATAAAATTGTGTACTTTTTAGTATGTTATATGTCCCACATTGAAAAATAATGGAGGATTATATAAAAATAATAGAATTGTCCCACATCGAAAGATTAACAACATAAGATGCGGTGGTCTTATGATTATAAATATGAGGCATCCTTAGAACTTAGGTATCAACTATCAACCTAACATCTTTTGCGTCTCTTAAATAAGATATTTTGACTTTTGATCATATCTAAATAAATGATTAGAGATAAGATGTAAATATTAAGACCTTATAACCAATTTTTTTTAACTAAGTTAATTAACCCGTTGCAACGCACGGGCATCCAAACACTACTACAAATCCCTTGCATATGTGACGCTTGACCATTGACGCTTCAATAGAGCGTAGACCACATAATCGTGTATACTTTGGTTTTTATTTCAGCGCAATTATTAAAATTAAAAATTCAACAAAATTCCAACGCGCCTAGGTATTCCGCCTAAACATATTCGTTTTTCATCTTCTTCTCCCATTTTCTACAAACAATTGAATAAAACAAAACCCTATATATTAACTGGAAAAATCTCTAAACAATAATCCAAAATCTCTCAACAATAATCGATTTCTAGTAATCGTTAAGAAAATTGTTTGTAGAAAAATGGGAGAAGAAGATGAATTGATTAATTGAATCAATTTTTGCTATAAGGCATCTTAATCGTTCGCATGCCCAAAATGATATCATTAGTAATCGTTCTCGCATGCCCAGATTTCATATAATTTATGCCGCTACAACAACCACTCAAGGTTATCTTCATTATCCTTCTTTTCAATTTTGAAATTGTTTGATCAATTGATTAGAATCTTACGAATTCTTTTGTTGCTAATGGTAACATATAGTTGATTACAATAAATATTTAGATTTAAATTGAAGTAAAATCGATATTTTTAGATTTAGATTGGTATGAGGAACTATTCGCCATCATGAACACTAGCATGAAAGGATATGAATCAAGTCACCATATTCAACTAGAGAACTTTTTCAAGTAATGCTTCTTTCTGTATGATTTTTTTGTATGAGGCTCCATCATAACTTCGTAAAGTTGAATTATTGACTAATATCGTTGTTCATATTTCAAATTTGAAAACGTTAAAAAAGAAGAGTCGTCAATTGATGGATGTTTACCGATATCACCTAAACATGAATTAATTTAGTTTATTGTTGTGCTTTCCTAATTGTTGTTTGGTCTTATGATAGTTGTAGGTTCACAACAAGCATGTACTTTTGATTTCAGACTTTGCGGTAAGTTAGTAACTACTGATTTAATATATAATGAACTCTAAGTACGGTGTTTCATGGTTCAACTCACTATTTTTTCAATTAATACCCTCGATGTTTTCCTAATTCCATTCTGAAAGTAAATGATATTTTGAGGATTTTCTTTTGAGGATCATATCTTTTACCTTTGATGATGCCATGCACTAATGATTAGTTGATAAGATGTAAACGATAAACGATGGGTTGACGACTACCAAGTCAAGGCCACTTTCCCTGGCCAACCAATTTAATTTTTATGGATACCATAGCTTCAAAAAACAGTTTGGTTCAGTTAATTTGATGCATTTGTCAGAGTATGATAAATCTGGTTTTCAGGCATGAAATTCTGATAATAAGAGCATTCATTTCTTACATTGTTTTTCTTGCAGTACTCTGGATCGCTCCAGTGGGATTCATTAAGAGGCGTATTTATGTCACTATATCTTATCGCGAACAAGAACAGGAAGAGGTAAGTTTGTCAAGCTTTGTTGCTAATGTTATCTCCTCTTATCCTATTTTTTGGAGAGGTAATGATGCTTAAATTGTATTGTTGTATTCTCCTTTTTTTTTCATTTCCTTTTCTGCAAGTCATTTGCAATATTCTAATTTTTCCAAATTGTTTATAGGTTATTCCTCAAGCCATCTGCTCCAGATATGGACTTGTTGTTGATGCAAATTTTGTGTGGCTTGTGCGACTACTAATGATAGCCTGCTATCCAATTGCTTATCTTATAGGAAAGGTATTGGTATGACATCTACCTTACCTAGCCCTCTTTATAATTGTAGTGAATTCCATGTCTCTAATTTTTTTTTAAGTTGACTATGATGATTTTATGTTTCTCTAGCTTTTCTTGGAAAACTTGTTAGTTAAGTTGGGTTTTAGAATTCGTCTGATGAACTTAATGAGTTTTTTTTGAGGTAACTTCCCATATCTCTCTCATCTTCATTGATAAGATGAAATATGATCTGAAAACATAATCAAAGCAATAAGCAGTGATCTACTTGTATTAAGGTATTATTCATTACTCCGTATTTACTATGATGATTCATATACATAGTTTAGATGATAGTTCACTTGTTGTCAAACTTTTTTCTTTTCATTTTTTCATTGAATTTTGGGGGATTTTTCTTTGTTCAATCAATTTCTAGCTTTTTTCAAAATCCTTACACTTGTTTCAAGTTAAATTATCGTTTATATATTAGAACTGTATGGATCGTACCATAATTGTATTTAATTGTTGTTAGTTTTGAATCGAATGAGATGAGTTACAAGTTATAAAATGTTTTACCCACGAAAAATACACTCCGATCTATTGGTTGTTGATAAAGTTAATCAAATTTGAATTCATTTTTATATGTTGATTTTTATTCCACACATCCATCTTTATGTTTAAATTAGTGCAATTCAAGGAATTCAACCATGTAGATTTGTGGAAACTTAGTTTTTTGATTAATTTATTATTTGTCATTCAATCGATGGTTACGAAGATGGAACATTCTAAATTCCAGCTTGGAATCAAGACTTTTTGTCCTCTAATAATGTGGCAACATCTGTTGACACAACAATATCGTATCGTACGGTCACCATTGATCTTCTTTGAAATAAGCGTGTTGTTGTTTCAATCACAAACATTGCGAAATGAGCTAGATGTTTTACTTGTCTTTCCTAAGGAAAAAAATGGTGATCAAAGGTATATCACTTTAATTTCTTGTCCATTTTATTCTGTTCATTTTTACTTTAGACCTTAGTAAATGCATGTTTAAGTTTACTAATGTGAAGCTAATATGATGTTTTAGTGCTCTTTTGGTCGAAATGGACAATAATCGGTTTTATTTTGCTTCATTTAGGTTATTCTTTGGTTAATTGTAGGCTAGATGGATACTTAGGAGATAAAGTAACAAGTTGATCGTAGTTTGTTCAAGATAAATAAAGTAGTTGTATAATGGATGGTGTAACGAAAACCGTGAGTTTTCTTTAAAATCAACTTGGTTTAGCGTATCTTTTCTTATGTTAAACAATCTTCTTCTATTGGCTGGGTAAACTATCATAATGATTAACTAGGCTTATAAGTAGATTCTTTACTATAAGGCCCCGCTTAATTTGAATAAGATTTAAGCACAAGATGGATCGGTATAATCTTACAGGTAGCGTATGAAACACAATGCTATTGGATTTGAATGCCTACATATTTAAAAGATGTCTTGCCATTTACATTAGGTGATCAAATTTGCCGTCTTTTGGTTGCATTGATCTAATATTCTTGTTTGATATTGTGTTCCTTACCACCTTGTCTAAGTTGTTTGAAATTTCATAATCAAGTGATAAATGGACTCTTACATATTTTTGAATGAAAATTGGCGCGGTTGTATAGATTACTAAGCGATGTGTGTACAAATTTTCTATTACATATCAAGTTTTAAGTTATGGACAAGCTATAATTTGGGGATTTCCTCATCAAATTTGCCAAACAAGAGGCATTCAATATGCAAATGTAGAGTAATTACTAATTATTGTGTTCCACAGTCTCAAATGATATATTTGTTAATGTTGCTTTTTTGTTGTTTTCACATAGTTTTTCAAGTTTCTTTATATACTAAAAATTGCCTTTTTGCATTGACCAACTTAAGGTCATTTGATGCTAACAAGTTTCTAAACCCTTTCTCTTTTGCTCTCGGATGATGCATTCTAAACTAACGATGCTATCAAAATATGTCTATTAAGCTTCCGATTTCGGGAACTCTTTCAATTCTATCCAAGTGCAATGAGAGTAATGGATCGCAAAAAAATGATCATTGAGTATCTTGGAAAAATAGACATGGCAAAATGTCTTGAACATGAACATGGGCGTAACGACAAGTATGCGTAATTTTTTTACTTCTCCTTATATAAATCGGTCTGGAACTCTTTAATTTTGTTTCTTTTGAGTGAAGTAGTTAAGTCGCGGTTTGCTTGTGCCTCGTGGGTGCGTGTTTGTGTTGTAATTGGCTGGAGTTTCTGCTGCGACTCTAACTTATTTCTATTATTGGGAGTTCTAACTATATTTAGTTAATTGTCCTCTAATCAAGTTTTTCTTGCTATAATTTTCCCTGATTGTTTTTGTGCTTTATTGACCTGAATCTAATATTGTTTAGTAGTCTCATCCTCTCGCTAATTTTCTCTCTTCTTACCTTTCGAAATTCTATTCAAGTTTTGAAACATTTTTGTGAAGTGTATATGTACTAATCAAATATATTCATATAAATTATATTTTCTTTGCCCCTTATAGGTTTTGATTCATCGGATGGTGATGATGCGCCTTCAAATGTTGATTGAAGATACGCATTCATATGTTGATTGAAGTCTCCTGATTTACATGATTGAAGCCCCTACCACATTCAAACTTTTCGCCTTGTCTTAGTTACGTAGCATTTTTACGATTTTTTGGCTTTTACTATCTTAGGATCCCTTTTGGTATTTTTGATTTTGTCGTTCTAAAAATTACTACTAGTTTATATTAGTTAAATTGTCAATGCTAGCTAGCTATAGTATTTGTGATGGAGATGGTATATGTATCAAACGTTGCCCAATTATTTATAAAAGTACGTGGTACGTTATTAATTATATATCATACATTGCATTATGTTTTATTTTTTATGATTTAGTAATGATAGCTAGTAGTACTATATTATTTATAGGTGTATTTAATTAATCTATAATCCCTCAAAAAGTCGAAATTAGACCGTGACAAGAAGAAGTGTCAATATATGAATAGTTGACGCTAATTCCGTCTCATCGAACACACAAAACCATCAATAGTTGCGGAAGACGCTTAAAAGCGTCACATTTATTGACAATTAAAAGCGTCAATAGCCACCAAAGACGCTTAAAAGCGTCAATTTTGTTGACAATTAAAAGCGTCAATAGTCCATGAAGACGTTTAAAAGCGTCACATTTATTGACAATTAAAAGCGTCAATAGCCACCAAAGACGCTTAAAAGCGTCAATTTTGTTGACAATTAAAAGCGTCAATAGGCCATGAAGACGCTAAAAAATGTCATAATTATTGACTAAAAAAAAGCGTCAAAAAATAGTGACGGCCCAAAATTTGACGCTTTTATAAAGCGTCGATAAAAAAAATTGACGCTTTAAAGCGTCGAAAAACGCCTGAAAAAGCGTCACCAATGCAAGGTATGTGTAGTAGTGAAACTAGTATATCAGTATTTGTTGCTTTAAAATTTCAAATCTCCACCTTTCAGAAGTTTTTTTAGTTTCCTAACAAGAATTCTATTCATTTCCCACATCTTCTGAACTTTATGAAAGTCATTTGCAAACACACCTCTAAAATCTTTATCTTTATAGAAATTATTTTTTAGGTTAGGTTTGGGATATTACCGTAACAAGAATACAGACATTGGGTAATTGCTACAGTTGAAAGGTCGGATTATTGGAGGACTACACAAACCGTAGGTTATTTCTCTTGAGTAGGTCTCTTGAGAGACGGTTTCTTAATAAGCTTTATTGAGAGATTATTGTACAATTTTAAGAAAAAGTTGTACTAAAGGTAATAAAATAAGTACAAATCATGATTAATGATAAAATGGATACATTTATTATGTAAATAGGTACAAAATTACTACGATCAACAACAAAAGGGGTACGAAATACAAATAAAATGGTACGAAAGATTGGTCTCTTAATAACTTAGTGAGAAACCGTCTCTCTTAAGTTTTAGTGATTTCTCTTAAATCTACATAGTATAAAAGATGAGTTTTTTTTTTGCTTCCTATTGGCTATTGGTTTTAGGCTTGAAAAAATGTTTTATTTTAAGTAGGCCCCCATGTTCTTAATACACACAAATAAGATCCTACATCCTATTGTACAGGAAGCATGGTACATCAAGCCCATATAATATAAACATCTTTAAACATGTAATTCTCTCTTTAACGACGCTCCCAACAAACCCTTCTTTCTTTAATTCTCTCTCTTGAACAACACTCACAACAAACCTCCCTTTCCCCTAATTTTAATTCTAAAATGGTTGAAGGGAAGCAATTGGCAACATCATCGAGGAGAAAAAATGCATCGAACAATGTTTCCAAGAAAAATGCAAGAACACTACTTTGAGGTAAACTTCTACACCAATCATAACCCTAATTTTGTGATTTAGGTCTGTTATCGAAATTCAGTATATAATTGTCGACAAGAAAGACGTTTCCGAGCATTTATTTCCTATTTAATTCCAATATTTTGCGTTTTTACGATTTGATTTTGTTCGAAACCTAATTTTATTATTTCAGTTCCCAGACTATTTGATCATTTGCCCGTTTTTTTTTTATTAGATTATAAATCATAATAACACCCATCATACTTAATTCATCACACGATAAACAATCCCTCAAGTCGAAACAGAAACATTCTCATAAAACACCCCATGTGTTGTGAAAACAAAGTATTACGAGCAGCACCTGTTCTTGACCATTTTCGTACCTCCTCCGACCACCCTTGACCACCTCTCTGACTATATTCACAAAATTGGGAATCCGACGATTCCAAAACACTAAAGAACACAAAAATTCGTCATCATTTGCTCCTTCAATTGTCTCAGCAAAGACCGTCGCACATAAGCATCCCAATTTCGAAAGTATCAATAGAATTATTTAGGAAATGAGGGCGATCGTAACCATCAGAATGCATGCCCGTCATCATTAATATTTGTTTTATTTTTGAAGAATTTCAACTTTTTTTGTAATTTAGCTCGTTTTATTTATCATTAGCTTATAGTTTTGTATATAGCTCGACTTCTTTTGTGAAAACAAAGTATTACTGACCATTTTCGTACCACATCCGATCACCCTTGACCACTTCTCTGACTGTATTCACAAAATTCGGAGTCTGACGATTCCAAAACAATAAAGAACACAAAAATCCCTCATCATTTAATTCTTCAATTGTCTCAGCAAAGACCGTCGCACATGCATCCCAATTTCGAATATATCTACTTTTTTTTGAAAATTAGCTCAGTATCTTTGTGTATTAGCTCACTTTCTTTGTTTATTAGCTCATTTTCTTTGGTTATTAGCTCATTTTTCTCTGTTTACTTTTTTTTTTTGTAAATTAGCTCATCATCTTTGTGTATTAGCTCATTTTCTTTGGTTACTAGCTCATTTTTTCTCTGTTTAACTTTTTTGTGTATAATAGCTCACTTTCTTTGTGTATTAGCTCATTTTCTTTGATTATTAGCTCATTTTATCTACATAATAACTCATATAGGTAATTGTGTACAAACCCCATCTATAGTAAAAGTTTAAGCCTTTAAACTTCATTTATATGTGCAGCTACACTTTGTGGACACCGTCGTCGATTCGAGAAGGGATGTGGACAGAACTAGCCCTATATTTATTGGTTGGACTACCGAAGATCTGAGCTTTCTTGTAAATTTTTGAGCTTAGAGTTACTTTCTTGTAAATTTTTGAGTTACTTTCTTGTAAATTTTTGAGCTTTTTATAATAACATTAGCTTATAAGTAGATTTATAGAGCTTTTTACGATAAATCCTGAGTACACGATCAGTTTGCCGAGTTCTGTAAGAAATATTTTATGCTTACAAGTGAAGTTTTTCGACATTCTTTTGTATCAAATCCTGAGTACGTAATATTCCGAGCTAACAATTAAATTTAAGTTTTCAAGCTTAGTAAGAAATATTCCGAGCTAACAATTAAAGCTTTCGAGCATCTCATTGTATTTTTCGAGCTAACAAATAAAGTTCTCGAGCTTAGTACGAAATAATCCGAGCTAAAAATTTAATTTGAGTTTTCGAGCATATTAATAAATATTCTGAGCTAACAATTAAAGCTTTCGAGCATCGCATAGAATATGCTGATATTGCAAATAAACCATCGAAAATCTTAGCTTACCTTAATACGTACGAGTTACAAAAGACATGATTTTTTGAGCATTGTACGGAATATTTCGAGCTAACAATTAAAGTTTCCAACCATTGCAAAGAATATATTCAGATTACAAATAAAAGACCACAATTGCTCTCAATAATTATTAAGTGTTAATCAAAATACTTTAATACCACGTAAATGAGCAGCACTACTACAAAACCAGTTTAAAATGCAACTAATCAACAGTTAAAACATTTATCAGTGATAATCTTCCGGCGTCATCAGAATTTCGCGAAGACCCACATGGCTAGTAGGAGTCACAACTCAAACTCTATCTCCCTCTTTCTCTGCAATATTTTCTACGCGTTTACGTGCACGAGTCCTAGCGGCCTTGAATTTCCCACGAGCTTGAATAGTTTGAATATAGATCAAACTCCTCTTCCTAGTAAATCTCTCCCCCTTCTTTGTCTTCCCCTTTGGACAATGCATCTTTGCTTCAACCTATGCATCTTTGGTACCTAGAAGCATATCAAATACACATTCAACCCATGCTACAAATATTAAACCAGATTTGTAAGAGTTCATGTAAAAATAATACGAGAACACAATTTAAGCGCTTAAAAATATGAGCTATTACTAAAAGAACAGAAGCTTTAAAATACCAACACTTAAGAATACGAGCTATTGTAACAAGAATACGAGCTAATGTTAAAATAATACGAGAAACGAGCTAATTGAAACACTTCTCGAGCTTAAAATATTGAACCAGATTTGTAAGACGCTAAAATTTGGTGATATATTAAGCTCTTAAAAATACGAGCCTTTATAAATAGAACACGAGCTTAAAATACAAGCACATAAGAATACTAGCTATTGGAATAAGAATACGAGCTATATCAGCTAATGTTAAAATAATACGAGACCACAAATTAAGCGCTTAAAAATACGAGCTTTTATAAATAGAACACGAGCTTAAAATACAAGCACATAAGAATACGAGCTATTTTAATACGAATACGAGCTAATGTTAAAATAATACGAGAACACAAATTAAACGCTTAAAAATACGAGCTTTTATAAATAGAACACGAGCTTAAAATACAAGCACATAAAAATACGAGCTATTGTAATAAGAATACGAGCTAAGGTTAAAATAATACGAGAACACAAATTAAGCGCTTAAAAATATGAGCTTTTATAAATAGAACACGAGCTTAAAATACAATCACATAAGAATACGAGCTATCGTAATAAGAATACGAGCTAATGTTAAAATAATACGAGAACACGAGCTAATTGAGACACTTATCGAGCTTAAAGTATTAAACCAGACTTGTAAGACGCTAAAGTTTGATAACATATTAATCGCTTAAAAATACGAGCTATATATTACTAAAAGAACACGAGCGTAAAAAAACAAACACATAAGAATACGACTTACTTAGATAAGAATACGAGCTATTGTTAAAACAATACAAGAACACAAATTAATCGCTTAAAAATACGAGCTTTTATAAAAAGAATACGAGCTTAAAAATTTACCTTGACAGGGAGACGTAATATCTATTTGTCTTACCAACACCATTGAATCAGAGGTAAATGTTTCAGTTTCCATTAAAGTTTCATGCTCCTTCGAAGTTTCATGTTCCATTGATGACGATACAATTGAAGTTTCATCCGCTATCGAAGCTTCATCCGCCATTGATTGAAGAAAGAGAGATATAATGGTTGATATAATAATTTTAGGGAGAAGATGATTTATTTACTGGAGATGGGGGAAAGATGGGGAGGAGTTAGAAAAATGTGGAAGCAGTTAGAGAGAGGAGGGGGATTGGGATTACGTTACTCTTGTTTTTTTTTTTTTTTTTTTTTTTTTTTTTTTTTTTTTGTCAAAAGTAATTGAAAAAGACTAAATTACCCCTGGATGTACAATAGCATTGTACATCCAGTTGTATAGTCTTGGAACTGCTTAATACACATTTAATTACTCTCTCTCCCAATTTCATTAGTTAAATACCTATTTTTCTACTTTATTTAATTAAATGTCTTACACTTTATCCTATTCTTCCACCACTATCAACCCAAATTAAAACACATACAATCAAAATTATGCATGAAAATGATAATTTGTAGAAATATTACAAATACATTAGGAACATGTAAAATTAGATTGAAAAATTACAAATAATCACAGCCTTGAATCAAGTTTCAAGTCTTAAATTACAGAAAACTAATATAAAGTTTATGAAAAATGCATATAAAAACGGCAAAAATTAATGAAGGACAAAATCGAAGAATAATAATAAAAAAAACCAAACGTTTTTGGTTGAAAATTAATGAAGGACAAAAATCGAAAAATATATGTTTAATGTTAATGAATGGGCATTTTTTTTATTATATGTGAGTCCGCGTCAATTACTTTCACCACCACGGGTTCATAAAAAGTATGTATCATAAATAAAATATTTAGCATAGTAAGTACACGTTTTAAATACTAAACTATTTAGCTCCTTTATCAAATGATGGCTTCTCCAATTATGACAATACGACCCGTGCATTTTTTGCACGGGTTTAAAACTAATTTGCCTTATATATGAGCATATAAGAGGTAAAGAGCATATACCTTTTTATATGGAGGTAGCGCCATAGCGGTGGTATCACAACCTCAACCTTTCGCTTCAGGTGTATGTAATGGCCTTCAATATTAATCACTCTACTTGGGTGAGTAACCCAAAGGCCGTGGGAGAAGGCATTACTATCTCATGCTGATAATAAAACTTGATTAACTGTTTTTTGAGGTAAATATACTACGTATAAATAATAGAATTGTTTCAAATCGAAAGATTAACATAAAGTGAGGTGATCTTATGATTATAAATAGGAGGCATCCTTGGAACTTAGGTATCAACCCAAAATCTTTCGAGTCTCTGAAGTATTATCTTAGAGCGCTCTTAAGAGTTTGTATCATTATCTCTAAAATATGATATATATTTTTTATATTATATTTAAGTGAAGTTTATAATTTTTATATAAAAACTTATACCATTTGACAACAAAAGCATCGTAAAAAAAGTATGAAAATTATATAATTAGATTTGTGGTAAAAAAATGTTATCGTTAGAGAATTGGTTTCATATCATTTACACATATTTTAATTATGATAAAAAAATAGAAAAAAACGTACGAATATTAATAAATAGTATAGTATTTGCTTATTATTAAATCGGGTTGGATGTCAAAATAGGTTCGAAAAATCCCCTATCTATAAAAGTCAAATCATTTAGATGCTTTTTATTGGCTGCTTGATTTTAGGGCAAATGGGTCCCACTATCATTCCTCCCATTTCATTACTTTATTTCCTCCCATTTCATTTAATTTCCATTTTACAAACTTAAGATTTCAAAATATTCATATTAATATGTTAAGTATAAAATAAAAAGTTTATTTACATAAAATTTTATGCTAAACAAGAAAATAAAAAAAAAAAAAAAATCTGTATAGAAATTCATATGTTCAACGGCTACAAATTAATAAATTTCAAACTAATAAATTAAAAAAAAAAAAACAAACCGAATGAATAATAAGAAATAAAATATAGACAAGCAAATTTATATTATTATACACAAAATTTAACACGGAGACCTTGATTATAATATCTTGATGAAAAAACCAAAAAGATCCATTAAAATTAATTATCGAGAAAAAAATATTATGAACAATTATTTTGCACGCGGAAAAAATCAACCCCATACATGGTCAGAGTTTTTTTGGGTAGTTAGAGTGTCAGAGTTTATATTATATGGCCGGATTTTTTTTGGTAGTTAGAGGTTCAGCGCAATAATAATTTGGGTTAATTACGATGGTTAAGAACTTAGGATTTAAATCGTAAGTATAATTTTCATATCTATTAATCTATATATATTTTTATCGGCTATTATCCATTTTAAGTTTAAAACGGGTCAAAATATTAACCCCTTGGGTATATAGGGCGAATATTTTACTTTTCCTATGCATAATGCTTTTGTTTTGGCTTATTCATCCTACACGTATATATATTTGACCCGTATTAAATAAGAATTTATTTATTTTTATAATGTCGAGCTAATGCGTTATTTTTACTTACGTCTAAGTTAAGCGTATAAATTCTCTTTACTTTTTACATCAGCATAAATGTAATACTAAAATCATATTCTTATTAAATATATTCACCTTCTTATTGATTTTTTCAATGTAATAAAATTAAACCCGTGCATGTTTTGCACGGGCGTAAAACTAGTATGGTGTATTTCTAAGTATATTATTCGTTTCACATTGAAAAATAATGGAGGTGTTATGAATATACTACGTACAAATAGTTGAATTGTCCCACATCAGAAAATTATCATAAGGTGGGTTGATCTCATGATTATAAATAGGATTTATCCTTGAAACTTACTTATCAACCCAAAATATTTTGAGTCTCTCAAGTATTGTCATAGAAAGCTCTTATATATTTTAAGTCTCTCAAGTATTGTCTTAGATAGCTCTTATAAAGGTTTGTATTAACGTCACGTCTCGGTTACAACAATAACATACAAATATTAATCACGTAAATAATTATAAAGGCGACTACATATTAGTGATATTATAATATGATTATTTTAGGACAGTCGATAGTATAAATAATTTCAATTACGTCAAAATCACAACTTAAAATAAAATGGTGCTAAATATACGTAAATTGGTTATTAATTTGTCATAAATAATGATAATCTCTACACTAAGATAGAAAATTTATAAAATATAATAAAATCAGGTGTTATATAAAAAGATCGTGAATACATAAACACATCAATAATTAGCATTTTACTTTAATAGATAGTAGAACTAAATCTTTTTAACTTTCAAATATAGGTAATTATTATGTCTCATAAGTAAGACTAAAACACAACGTTATTTTTAACCATTTATCAAAATCGCACCAGGAAAAAAAATATTTTACATTTTATTGATTCCTTCATTTCATATTAAAATTCGTGTTAGGAAAAAAAATAAAAATATGTAATTAAACAATTAGATTAGTGAAAATATTTATTCTATATTCCCAAAGATCAATAATTGCATAAGCTAAGGTGGGTGATTCTATGATATAGTTAAAAAAGTTATGAAAATAATATAATTAAATTCATGGTAAAAAAATGTTATCATTAAAGTATAGGTTTCGTATTATTTGCACATATTAAAGATGGTATACTTCTTAGTATGTTATATATCCTAAATTGAACGTATAAATAATAGAATTGTCTCACAAGTAAGGTGAGTGATCCTATGATATAGTTAAAAAAAAATTATGAAAATAATATATTTAATTCATGGTAAAAAATGTTATCATTAAAGTATATGTTTCGTATTATTTTCACATATTACGGATTGTATACTTCGTAGTATGTTATACGAGTATATCCTAAATTGAACGTATAAGTAATAAAATTTTCTCACATCGAAAGATAAGCATAAGGTAGGTGATCCTGGGATTATAAATAGAATGCATCCTTGAAACTTAGGTATCAACCAAAAATATTTTGAGTCTCTCAAGTATTGTTTTAGAGAACTCTTATAATATGATATAAAAAATCATGTGGAGAATGTTTTAATTATTATAATACACATTTCCTATATTATATTTAATTAATTTTTATAATTTTTATATAAACACTTATACATTTCATTTGACAAAAAAATATCGTAAAAAACAAAAATTATGGAAATTATATAATTAGATTTGTGGTAAAAAAATGCCAACATTAGAATATATATTTCTTATTATTTGCACATATTTTAATTATGATAAAAAATAGAAAACAAAAATGTACGAACATAGTATAGTACTAAGTACGAAAAAGATGGAGTATTTCTTGTTATGTTATTTGTCCCACATTTAAAAATAATATAGATATGGTTAATATAGTATAAAGAGTCAAATTGGGGTGATCATATATTACTATGAGTATAAATATGAGTCATCTTTGAACTTACGTGTCAGCAACCTAAAATCTTTTGAGTCTCTTAAGTATTGTTTTGGAGGTCTCTTATTAAAGTTTCTATTATTATTATCTCTACAATAGCGAAATTTATTTATTATTTGTTTTTCTCGCATAAATAATAAACGGTAGGTGTGTATGTATTTATCTTCTATTTTCATTGAAAGAAATATTGTAATCATATGTAAATGTTACGAAATATCTTTAGATATTATATGGATGTCCATATATTTCCATATCTTTAGGAGATATTCTCTTACCATATTACGATGTACTCTTATACTATATATACTCCTTCCTATGAATAAAGCTAGATATACTTTCTGGTCTCTACATTCTCTCATAACTCTATATTATTCATAACACATTATCAGCACGAGTTTCTAACCTATCTTATATTTTATTCACCGAAACGGTAAGACTTTGGTAAGACATTCGGGTTTAATGTTATTCTCACAGACACAGAAGATTTGTTATTAATTTGAGTCAACCTTTAACCTATTGATGTCTGTCGCAAATTTTAATGCCCTATAAACTACAACCTACATGCATTCTTAACGTAAATTGTCATGCCGCAAATAATTTGATACATGTAATCATTATGTTTTTATTTTTATTTTATCCGTATTTCGTTTAGACCCATCGCAGTATTATCTTATTATTGTTAATTATTTGTTTTAATCGTATTATAATTAATTGTTTTATTTTTTTTATAGCTTAATCATGTCGAATTTGACCAAACTTGATTTTGCGGCCTTGGATATCTCTGGAAATAATTATTTTGAATGGGCGTTAGATGCTGGGATGCATCTTAAGTCTTATGACCTTGGTGATGCTATTAAAGTGGGAATACAGCATTCGAACAAAATAGGGCCAAGGCCATGATTTTACTCCGTCGTCATCTCCACGAGGGACTCAAATATGAATATTTGACTGTAAAATATCCTTTGATCTTATGGCAAAATATGAAAGAAAGGTATGACCATCTTAAAACAGTAACTCTTCCTAAAGCAAGATATGACTGGATACACATAAGGTTACAGGATTTCAAATCGGTTACTGATTATAAATCAACCATGCACAGAATAACTTCACAGTTAACTTTATGTAGAGAAAAGATATCTGATGCGGATATGTTGAAAAAAACATATCAGACCTTTCATAGTTCACAATTGCTACTTTCACAGCAATATCGTCAGAGAGGTTTTAAAAAATACTCTGAACTAGTTTCATGCTTATTGGTGGTTGAGCAAACTAGTGAAATCCTGTTAAAAAACCACTAGTCCCGTCCAACTGGTACTGACCAATTCCCAGCAGTGGATGCGGCAGTTTCGGATCCATTCCCTGAAGTGAGTGCGACAAGGTATGATAATAATCATAAATATTGGGGTCCCACCATAAGTGATGGCCCTGGACGTGGACGAGGACGAGGAAATTATCGAGGTGGTAGAGGCGGAAAATTTAAAAAGTCATATTCTCACCAAAAGGATGGTCCATATAAAAAAATGAAAAAGGCGTTGAAAATTTATGTCACCGTTGTGGTAGTATATGTCATTGGGCTCGTACCTGTCGTACGCTTAAACATTTTGTGGATCTCTACCAGCAGTCTCAAGAAAATAACAAAGGGAAGAATATAGAAGCAAATTTTACTGATGAGCATGACAATTTTGAGACAAATTATGCCGATGGTGATAATTATCTATCTCCCAAATCTGGTGAATATTTGGATTTGGACGACTTAGATTTCTTAACTTATGACACTAGTGGAGAAATTGGCCTTGTGATTGGAGATAAAAGTGTCCAGAAATTGGACTAAATTTTATTCGTATTAATGATTAAGTTATTCGTTTTTCATTCAATTTAGCTATTAGTTTGTTTTCCGATATTGTCAAGTGTGTTTGTTACATTTATTTTATGGATACTACTAGTAATTTTCTTTCGGGTTATTTCATAACAATAATCCATCCTATTAGTGGTCTGCAATAATCACTCCATTCTATCAATAATCTCAATTAAATCCAACCTAAACACCATACCTTCTAATAACGAACCATCTGCTATTTTGTGATGTTTATGTGTATCAAATAAACAATGGTTCTTGATTCATCACTGAAAAATATTACACATAAACTTCACATATACCAGATAGATTGTCCAAAAACTATCAAATATTCCAACATAGACTTCAAAAAATATCAGCTGGTTCGTTATTAGAAGGTATGGTGCTTAGGTTGGATTTAACTAGGATTATTGATAGGATGGAGTCATTATTGCAGACCACCAATAGGATGAATTATTGTTATGAAATGAAATTGAATTTAATGTTTCACCGTAATCATATCGTCAATTTTTATTACGTACATCGTTTTATTATCACTAACTTGCGAAGTCATATAAACGAGACCATGGTAACATTATACGTTATCGGTAGATTGGTACATACATAATTACATACTACCAAATTCTAGTTGTCATACATGTCTACCACATGCAAGTTAAGATACATGTTTATTAATTATTAGCACCTAGGACGTCGGTTTGGTTTACTGCTTGCTTCTCTTATTAATTAGTCCAATGCCAACACATGTATTAAAATTAGTATTATAAGATTAGTCGGCTGATCATGTATGTTTTCTTTTGTCTCTTGTCCATCATCGTCTCCTGCATACACACATAGCATGTTTATTGTTTATCGATCTAACTGATATATTGATATATGAATGTATAATGTTGTTTGAATATAATGGTACAATTTATGCTTTTATTTTATAACGATTATGAGAGCTACACCTTAAGATGTATGCCTCCTGAATGATAAGAGTTTTGTGAAGTTGAATTTCATGCACTAGTGAACCTGAAGTTTACAGATAAAACAACTTTTTTGTTTGGCATGACCGGTGTAGCCACCCCGGCTCATTAATGATGCGGAAAATCATTGAAAATTAATTTTGTCATTTATTGGAGAACCAGAAGATTCTTCAAACTAGTGATTTTTCATGTGCTACTTGTTCAGAAGGCAAGTTAATTATTAGACCATCACATACAAAGATAGGGAATGAACCCCTTACATTTGTAAAAAGGATACAAGTTATATATCCGCAGTGAACCATTTAGATATTTTATGGTTTTAATTGATGCATCACTAAATGGTCACATATTTCTTTGTTGACAAATCGCAACCTGGCATTTGCGAAAATACAAGGTCTAAATTGCGTATTTCAGCATTGAGGCATGCGATTTTACATAAGGTAGCATTATTTTGCATCAGGCCAAAAAGTTATTTACTACAGGAGATTTATTTACAGTCATTTTGACGAGTCAATTTTCCCAACATTAGGGGAAGAAAATAAACAACCGGTAAAAGAGATAAGTTGGAATGAATTAGCGTTATCTTAGTTAGATGCCTTCACTAAACTAAAAGGCATGATAAAATCACATATACTAGTTGTAAATGCTCCGGCTAAATTTAATGTCCGTGAAGGATTTTTACTTGCAAATGAGTCTAAGGCATGAAGCGTGGTAGACCAATTGGTTCCAAAGAAAAACAATCCTCGAATACAAAAAGGAGCACAAGTTTATGATGGCAATATTGAGGATAAGATAGCTTTTGAAAAGCCCCTTGAAAAGCTTGGAGACATGACTAATGATATTAATTTAAAAGAGATTCAGGTACCTGAAAATAATGATTGTGAAGAGATCTCGATAAATTATGTCATGTCAAGACAAATATGGAACCGAAATAAAATCGACGTCGATAAGTGGTATTTTAGTATTTAATGTAGCGCTTGATATCATGCATGAAAGAAAAATGAGGATCATGAACCAATGTCTGTTGATCAGTGCAGACATAAAATTTGATTGGCCAAAATGGAAAGATACTATTGAAGCAGAATTTAAATCATTCCTAAACCGGAAGTGTTTAGGCAAGTAATTAATTCGCACACTTAGGGGAGTAAAGCCTCTGAGCTAAAAATGGGTATTTGTGCGGAAAAAGAAATGAAAATGGTAAAATAGTCAGATACAATGCTCGTTTAGTTGCACAAGTATACCCGATATATTATTTCTATTAATATTTTAACAGGGTATAATTTTTCCCACCCAGAGGCATTGGAATTTACCGCTGTATTTTCAAGGTACGTATAATATTGGCTTATATTATTTTATTTAAGGCAGAACATAGTTAGTTGGTTTTGCAGATGGAGAGTTATTGACAATTCACGGAGCTGATCCGAAGTGTGTATGGTTATTCACCATGCGATCTACCTCGAAGAAATAAGTCACCAACTATTTTGAAGACAATACAGCTTGCATTGCTCAGCTTAAGCAGGATTCATCAAGGATATTTTACAAAGGCACTTCCAAGCAAAGCATTTCAGAAGCTAATCAATCAACTTGGGTTACGTCGTCTCAACTCTCAAGGATGTCAAGCGATGTTTTGATGAGGGGAAGTAAAATACGCATTGCACTCTTTTTCCCTTAGTCATGGTTTTGTCCCACAGGGTTTTCCTCAACACCTAGTGCCTATTACGGAGATTATTGTACTCTTTTTCCTTTATTAGATTTTTTGTCCCATAGAGTTTTTCTAGTAGAGGTTTTAACGAGGCATTTTCTCCGATGATGAACATCCAAGGGGGAGTGTTACGAAATATCTTTAGATATTATATGGATGTCCATATATTTCCATATCTTTAGGAGATATTCTCTTACCATATTACGATGTACTCTTATACTATATATACTCATTCCTATGAATAAAGCTAGATATACTTTCTGGTCTCTACATTCTCTCTATTATTCATAACAGTAAACAAATAATTATATGTAAAAATTAAAGCCTTATAACTAAGTTATAACTAAGTTAATCATATTTTTTTCATTATAACTAAGGGGGCGTTTGGTTCACAAGAGGGAAAGGGAAAGAGAATAAGAAAGGGAAACAAGGGGAAAGAAAATGAAAGCAAACAAATCCCCTTTGATGTTACTTCTTGTTTGTTTTGCAAATGTAAAGAAATGGTAAAACAAAATTTACATAATACACCACCCACTATTACAACCACCAACAACCAAGGCTCAACACCGACCATCACCAACCTCCCCCTCGCTGGCACCCCGGTGAGCGTCCGACGCCGGCAAGTCGACCTGACACCGGTCACACCACCAACCCCCACGTGACCACCCCGTTTTCCATCTTCCACCCTTTTCGTTCCTTCTCCTCAACCGCACAACCACTACTCGAAACATCATTAAAAAAGCCCCCCCAAACCCGAAAACCCCCTCCCCCACCTCTCTAAACATCGGATCTGGTGTTTAGAGAGGTGGGGGAGGGGGTTTTCGGGTTTGGGGGGCTGTTTTAATGGTGTGTTGGGTGGTGGTTGTGGGGGTGGGGAGACGGAACGACAAGAGTAGAGAGGGTAGAAGACTGGCACGTGGTGGACGGCGGTCAACCATGGTTCCGGCGAGCGTGGTGCGGAAGACGGAGGTAGCGGTGATTGTAGTAGTTGTTGGTGGTGGTGGTAGTGGCGATAGTATGGTATGACAATAGTAGTTCTCATGTATGATGGGGAATGAAATTTCACTCTCTTGGGGGGTGTTGGTGAATGGAAATAGAGGGTTTAGGGAGTATGGAAGAGAATGGAGAGGGGAAAGGGTATGGAAAAAATGGTGAAACAAACAATAACAAAGGGAATGGAGGGGCATAATTCCCTTTCCCTTTCCTGTAGACCCCGAACCAAACGGCCCAAGTTAATTATCCCGTGCAACCCATGGACTTTCAACCTAGTATACATATATTACTGATTTACTGCCTTATTGGTTGAATGATTGGGTCTATTAAGTTGGATCTCAATCTCAATCTTTTACACTGCTGGTTGCTTGGAAATAATGGTCAAAACTCCCACATAAATGTTGAATCGGTTGGTCTCCGTTAACTGCATATCTATCCATTCTAGGCCGTTTACAGGTCTTGTTTGAGAATTTGAGAGCTGAATACGTAATTGAGACGATGGACTCAATCGAAGATCCACAATTCCACATTGTTGTACATATTATTCCAAAGATAAACAAGCATCTATCGTACAATTTTATAACATCCTATTCTAGTTCTTCCAATTTCATTGATATTCGTTAATTTTTGTAACAACAAATACAGCAATCGATGTTTTTATCTAAATACCGGGAAATATTAATGCGGGGTGTCTACTTTGAACCAGTAAATAATAAACAAAAAAATAACAAAAATAACACATGCTGAAAGCTATAACTCTACATCTATACTCTTAGGGAACCAGTGAGGGCTCCACTACTGCACGTCTCGGGTATCGTCTTGGCACAGTCCAATCTAAAGAGCGTCTCCACTCTTCTGGTCACCAAAAATACGCTGCCTGAAGTCGGAAACCATCATAGGTAGACCTTTGTGGAGTGGGATCTTGGGCTCCCAACCCAGCATTTCTTTAGCCCTAGTGATGTCGGGCTTCCTCTTGTGAGGATCATCCTCTGTGTTTGGCCTAAACTCGATCTTTGCATTTGGGTCTATTGTTTCTTGAACCACCTACAAGGAAATTAGGGTACTTCATAAGCATATATGGCGTACTATAATTTTCCATTTAGACAAACGCAACTCTAATTCGAATGCTTACGTTAGCAGTCGAATTTTAGTACCAACATGAGAGGGCTGGTCCTCCCCCTCCCCTCTTAATTGACAACTTGTTTGGTGCACTGAGTGTCACTTGGTCCCCCTTAATTCAATGAATACTTTAAACTTAAGGTCAAGAGTTTAAGCTTTGGCTTCAATTATTTTTCAACCAAGAAAATGTTCGTTGACGGCCAGAAACTCACTTCCTGGCCGCCTACTATAAGGCAAACAGGTGCTTTGTTCTTGGTCTCAACTTACTCGTTTCCTTAGTTTTCCCACCTACTTTTCTACCGACTGTCCTTTTTCTTACCTTGATCAGTTTCTCAGTGTTTACCATGGGGGAAGTTACAGCCAATGTCAGTAATTTCCTGTTAGTACTTAGCAGTACAAGTCAAGGCTACCAAAGTATGACAACGCGGGTAAAGTTATGACCTCAAGAGAGAAAAAAAAAAAAAAGACAGCCAATAATCGAGATACAACAGGTCTAAACAAAGTTGGAGGAGTACCTTAGCAAGTTCAAGCATGGTGAATTCACCCGGATTTCCGAGGTTGAAAGGACCGACGTGCTCACCCTCCATTAGCCGCATTAGTCCTTCCACCTGTTACATTGAAACGTTGGAACATATCCGTTAATATTCAGTGAGTCTTGAATGTTGAGTCTTGTATGTTTCTCATTTAATTCCTCATCCGAGTTACGTTTCGTACGGAATAAAAAGAGTGAAATGTCTCATAAAAATCCTAAATCTAAGAATAATATTGTACCCAAATTAGATGTATCAGGACGCCCAAGGGTTTATGAAGGAGGCAATGGCATGTGCCACGTGATAAAGAATGCAACTGAGGACCAATTATTGACCCCATTCACTCAGAAAGTGGCCAAAACATGCGCATTCAATTTCCTTAGTAGTTGAAACTTACACATGCAATAGAAGATATTATGCTCTCATTGTCAAGTATTCTGCAAGTAAATTAATTAATTGATCCGCATAAGGTGGTTATTCCTCTAATGAAGTTTCGAGTTTCTTTGTTTCGGGGTTTAACATGATTAAACAATCTCTGACAACCTTCCCGTCATTTTTTTATAATTAACCCAGTTTAGTCCTTATAACGTGTATTCCGTATAACAGTTCAACAGAAAATCAATTAAATGAATTTACTTGAAAAATACACGACATCAAAAGCATACACAATTTGATTCAGTTTAGTCACTAAAGAACAAACTTAAGGTTATATCATCATGCAAGATTTAAGGGGAAGAACAGAACTGACAGTGACGGAAGAGGAAAACTTACCAAGTCGGAAACATATTGGAAACTCCTGGTTTGCTTTCCGTCACCATAAACCGTCATTGGTTCCTTCCTCAAAGCCTGCAATACATTCAATATGCATTTTCTATAAAAACAAATTGTCATTTTAGTTAATAGAGCAAAATGGAGTTTCGTGAAATCCCAATTACCTGTGCGACGAAATTACTGACAACACGACCATCATCAATGCACATACGAGGCCCATATGTGTTAAAAATCCTAGCAATTCTAACCTGCAAACAATGTAGCAAGTCAGCAAACAAAATGTTACAAAATTGACATTTTAGAAGGTACTCACTCCATGTTGATTGGCCAAATAAACTACTCTGTCTGAGCCATTTGTCTACCAGTATTAAACTTCGTCCTTAAAAAAATCAAAGGTAAGTAATTGGTTGAGACTGAGAAAACAATATTTATCGTATGCTAACCTCAACACCAGCGCCTCTGTGGTAATCCATGGCCAATGTTTCAGCTGTACGCTTTCCCTCATCATAACAACTTCGGACACCTACCATACCAACCAACACACAATCATTTAATCTGACAAAAATTAATCTTGCAACTCTCTCATGCCCTATGTTACTATGACTCTTCTACTTCCTCGCATACAAACACAGTGGACACTGGAAACCTCATTTTAAACCAAAATATGCGGATTTTTCGTATAATAGTTGGTCTTTTTAGACGGACGTAATCATCTTAAAATTAAAACGAATCAAATAACACTCACTTAGCTTTCACAATCTGTTATATTTAATTCATTTTAAATTTCAGACGAACATAATATACACATACCCGTCTTAACCGAGAATTTGCGAATAATCTGAGGACGTCTCATTATAGACGGACATTATCCGTTTATAATGAAAGACGGGTCAAATACAATACCACTTTCTTAATAGGACAAACAACAAGGGGGGTAATGGGGGCAAAAAATGTCACCACTTTTATTGTATTTGACCCGTCTATAGCAAATTAGCAATAGACGGATATACCCGTTATGCGAGATTTGGGAACAAGACTAATTGTTTATTAAATTGCATAAGCCCAGAAAATGGGAACAGCTTTAAAGAGTGGACCCGACCGTAAAAAGCAGGTTATTCAGAAACAACAGGCCACATACACACGTGGTCAACTGCCCACAGTATGACAGTATGACAGTATGACAGCATGACACCCAAATACTGAGGAAAATAAAAGGATATTTTTTTTTTCTTTTGTTGTAAAGTAGTGCGGGGTCCAGGTGGCATCACTTATTTCCTATTTTCCCGCGCAAGTTAGCTCCTACATTAAGTTTATGCTAACGTGAACGTCATTCTGCGTTACCATATTAAACATGTGTACGATTTCGTAAAGGTGTCACCTTGAGTAATTGTACATCGTATGTAGTCGTTCTTTAATTATGATGAGTAAATTAACAGATAATTAAATTACTACATTTGCATAATATCAAAAGTTAGAGATTCAGTAATTGTTTTAAGTCGTAAAATTACTGCTAATGGTAAAAAGCTATCGTAGGATACTTAATTTCAATACTTTGTTCTCCACTACCTAATACGGAGTACTCCGTAAAAGTACAATTGTAATCGTCTCATTTTCCTCACAAGTTATCTCAATTGCTATGGAGACTATCTAATACTTCTATAAGATTAAGGCCACTACTTCATCATCACTTTACTACTTATTGCATTCACCTTTGCTTACTAAACTTTTTTTTTCAGTAAAAAAGAGTGTGAAATTCATACCAATAGGATTGACATTGCCCCAATAGGTCTCTTTTTGAGGGTGTTCCAAGGGATCACCATAAACTTCACTGGTACTTGTTAATAGAAACCTGGCACCTACTCTTTTTGCTAATCCCAGCATGTTCAATGTTCCTACCACATTCGTCTTGTTCCTTTCTTCATTAAGGCCAAAACACTTTCATAATCACATTTATCACATCAATTACATTGTCAACACACAAAAACATTACCAAGCTACATTATTATTATTATTCAATCTAATTAAAAACCTTCTACTCAATTTACCCACTAATCTCAACCACCCCACCTTTCTAAACCCTCCATCCTACTAAAAAAAATAACAAAAATTATTCCTTCTTGCAACCCACAAATATTCCGATCTATACCGCTATTATACAATCTCCTCAAGCTAATTAGTAAGGGCGAACTAGCAGTATAATAAGGTAAACTAGAAAAAAACGGAAATTTTAGCTAAGATTTTCAAAAAATTTGCTGGGTGAGCCTCCTTACTAACCCCCTAATTCGGAAGATGAACCTAATTGACATGCAATCCACTAACCAAAATTTCGTCGAAATTAAAAAACACGATCTTCGATTAATGACCATCTCCATTTTGCAAAGCAACATCAAAAATCCATATAAAATCGTGAAAATGACTCAATGCGCATTTGATAAGAAGTTAAAATCAATCAAATCTAGCTTGTGACCTCTCGCAACCCTCTCTCCCACTTACCATCACTTTAATCGGTGTGAAAGGTCGCAAACTTGTAACCGTAACAAATGAGAATTTGTGATAATCAAACAAAACATACGAAAAAAACAAGAGAAGAAAAAGGATATGATAGTTTTAACAGGGTTATGTTTGTAATGAACAGGGGAAGCAGGACAAGCAAGATGATAGATCTGATCAACTTCCAACAAAATCGGCTCAACGACGTCGTGTCGTATCAATTCAAATCTAGGGTTTCCAAAATGATGCATTACATTCTCTTTATTCCCCGTAAAAAAATTATCAACAACAATCACACTATCCCCACGTGCGATCAATCGATCCACCAAATGCGACCCGACGAACCCGGCCCCGCCCGTCACCACAATCCGTAATCCCTTCCGTTTTAACCCGAGTGGCGCCTTTCCGGATCGGAAGGAGTCTGCAACGACTCGGCGGGGGTTGATCCGAGTCAACTCGGTGGATAGGAAGGAGTCGTCGGAGAACGCAGCGGAGGTGACGGCGGAGGGCGCGGTGGAGGGGGAGAGGGAGGTGAAGAGCAGGAATGCGATTGCTGCGCCGATTAAGAGGAAGACGAGGCGTTGTTCGCGTAAGAGGTAGTGGATGGGTCGGGTTACGGTTGTTAGGAGGAATGGTTTGTCGGGTTTGGGTGAGTATGAGTCGGATTTGTGTTGAGATTCGTGTCCGCCTCGGAAGATGAGCTCGGACGCCATTGGAGCGTGTTGGACCGAGTTGAGGGAGGAGGAGAGAGATTATGTAGTGGAGTGTGTTTGTGTTGGAGGAGAAATGTTAATGTCGTTGCTGTGGAGGTGATATAAAGGGTGAGAGGTGTTTTAGTGGTGTTGAATGACGGTTTATGTCATGTTCTTTTGGATTGAAACGAATTTGATCTAAATTGAATTGAACTTATAGGATCTGAACTAATAGGATCTAAACTGAACTGAATTAATAGGATCTGAACTGAACTTATAGGAATTTGAACTGATTTGAACTTATAGGATCTGAATCAATCGATTTGAACTTATAGGATCTCGAATCCCAATCAACCCAACTTATACGATCTGAATCGAATCAACTAAACTTATAGGAGCCGAACTTAACTTTATTTTATTTTATTTTATTTTATTTAACTTAACTATTATTATTATTATTATTATTATTATTATTATTATTATTATTATTATTATTATTATTATTACTTGCCAAGAGAGAACATTGATAAAAAAAAATTATAGTCTAAAATACAAGGTAAAATAATAACATTTTTCCGCTTTATATGCATTGGTTTGTTCATACATTATACTACGATTACATTACAATACCAAATAAATCACAAATTATATCTTTTTTTCTAACCATTTATTTCCATATTATCATAATCTTCATCACTTTCATCTTCACTATCACTCTCAACAACGGATTCATTGTCTCGCCAAATGTTTTTGACTATATTGTTTCGTACCTAATACATGGCCTTATTCCGCTTTTTATCAAACATGCCCAAATCTATGGTGACGCTGAAATTATTAATGAGAGGAGTGATTTTTTTTTAAAATAATAATGTATGTATCGAATAATTAATGTCAAATGTTTTTGTATCGGTCTTTAAGAATAATACTCTGTATATAGCTTTTCTGAACTAAATTTATAAGATCTGAACGAATTTTTTTGAACTGAACTTATAAGATCTGAACTGAACTTATAAGATCTGAACTGAACTGAACTTATAGGATCTGAACTGAACTGAACTTATAGGATTTGAACTAAACTTATTGGATCTGAATTGAACTGAACTTATATGATCTCGAATCAATCGAACTTATAGGATCTTAACTTATAGGATCTCGAATCAATCAACTTATAGGATCTGAAGTGAACTGAAATTAAGTGACTTTAAGTCCAAAAGAACAGGGTCTTAACCCTTTTGTTTTGTGTTTTTGTGTGTCAACTTTTACCTACGTATAACAGATGAACCATTTGAGGGTGACAGACTCGAAATCTATTTGACATGGACTCAGGCTAAAAATGCTCCACAAAATTTTGCTCTTGGGGAGACTTGAACCCGGGTCTCCTGGGAATTTCACCCAAGTTTTAACCACTAGACTCCACCCTTGCGGGTGTCAACTCCGTTTATAAGGCAATACTTTCCAATTATTTTTTTGGGAAAACGCACGCGGTGCCTTGAAATTTCGAATTTTGCCGGAAATACCCAATTTTTTGTTTCAGAAAACTTTAAGAGGCTATAACTCGTGTCTACGAGTTCAGAAAGTGATAATTTTTTTTTTCAAATCGATTATCTTTCCGAGAACTACGATTTGAAAAAAAAAATTGTCGTATTTAGATTCCGTGGCTAAGAGTTTTTGCACGTTAAAGTTTTTTTCCCGAACAAACTTTGAGTGACCATATATCTCTTGGTCACGAATTCCAAACTTGGCAATTTTTTTTTCAAGTCGTAGTTCTCGAAAAGATAATCAATTTGAAAAAAAATCGTCACTTTCTGAGCTCGTAAACACGAGTTATACCCTCTTAAAGTTTTCCGGATAAAAACATTGGGTATTTCGGGCAAAACATCAAAGTTCAAGGGCATCACGTGCATTTTCCGTATTTTTTTTGGATATTCTACCGCGTAGCCGAGTTTTTCGGTTTTCTATGTTATACTTCTACGTTTTTTTAAATTTATGGTATACTCCTAAACTTTATACATTAATCAATACCAAGATCTGATTTATTGTATTTGCTAACGTAGTTTCTTAATTGATCTTTAAATCCACTATTTACCATTCCAGTACTCAATAATTTAACCATTTACTTACTGGAAAAATTGACGGGAATAATCCCACATTTATGACATCTTTCAAGAATAATCTCATCTTTCAATAATCCGAAAAAGTCATCCCGTCTTAAGTTATTCGTTTTAAGTTCTATGGTTGGATATGTTATGTAAGAAGTAGGGTTATTATGGTGATCAGACCTATAAAATGTTGTAAGGAACAAGGTTATTTATTATTAATAATAAGCTTACATTTACAAAAAAAAAACTTAAGAAAATGGAAAATGTGAGATTCCAACTTACAAATGATAGATAAGAAAATAGGGTAGCACCATCTACAAACTCAAGCTCAAACACCATGGGAGAGGTATAGGGAGAGTTCTAGAGAGAAGGGAGATGATTTGGAGTGAAGGAGAGAGAGAGAGAGGGGGGGATAAATAAATTAGGGTTAGGTGAAAAGTCATCCCGTCTTAAGTTATATCACCTTCTGCCAGGCTGCACTCGGTTAAGTGCCGAATCCACTCGGCTGAGTGTCATCCACACGGGCGAGTACAACCCGTACACGGGCGAGTACAACCCGTACTCGGCCAAGTTCTGCTTACTCGGTCCATACTGGACTCTCCACTAGGTTTCGTACAGGTTATACTTGGCCCACTATGCCGCTATTTCTTACTTACAAATGGTCTCTCGACCAGCCTAAGGGTCCTCTCACACATCCTAAGGTTCCTTAATTGGTCTCTAAAATATCCAGAATTACAACTTTCCTTCTTAAAATGAACTTCGTCCCTGAAGTTCGCCTCACTCTCCTTTTTACTAACCCCTCGACTTCTCTTGCCAACTCGCCCATATCGACTCTCTTACAAGGTTCACTCTCTTATACTCATCATACACATTCCAAGGTTTTTTTGTCCCGCTCTCATGCTCTTATGTCATAATCTCTTTTCTTTAACCTTCTGGGTTGTTACATTCACTCCCCCTAAAAAAGAACTTCGTCCCAAAGTTCGCCGCTCAACTTCCATGAAAACACTCATAGCCCACCTAAAAGGATCTCAATGAGTATGTTTCTGAGTTTAACATGACCCTCTCATACCAATGCAATAATAATCTCCCACCCTTGATCTTATATAACGATGACACCGTCTTACATAATTCTCTCAATATGGTTTTCCAAAAGGTTAAAGTATAAGGTCGAACTCAACGTTTGTATTTTGATTTCAAAAGGAATCTCAACTTGTGTCGCTAATCTCGTACGTCATTCATAAGGCGATATACGTTCAAAATAGTGTATACGTGATGTAGTTTTTATATTACTATAATCAAAATATGATTTTATAAAAATACCTACAAAAAGACTAAGCACTTCCCTTAATGTGACTCAATTACTTCCCATACTCCTCATACCACACATAATCCGTGTCAAACCCATCGCATGATCACACATGTGTCCATGTCCATTTCTGTCTCACATAAACCATCTCGTTTATGACAATCACAAGACTCGATTGTGCATTCAATAACTACCATATTGCATCTAAATGTCAAAACTTCGTATAATATGAACATCACTATCACTTTGCTTTTACCAAATAAAATCACGACGATTTGTATGCATTATGTGAGTCATCATGTCGCCTTTGTCATCTAATTATTCATGTCGAGTTACCATTTCTCATTTAATTTCACCTTGAAAAGCAAACAGTCACATAGTATGGTCAAACATAAACAATTCATGGAGAAACCAATTAGGTAAGATTTCTATGCGCACCAACTATTAGGAGGCCGATATAACCACAAAACAAGGACATCTACCCAATACTTGGTCGAGTATTGGCCAAAATGAGGAATGGACAGTCCACTCGATCAAATGAAAGAGGCCACTCGGCCGAGTATATGGCACTTGGTTGAGTGAACAAAGCACTCGGTCGAGTGTCACCTAAGCAGACCTTTGGTCTAAAACCCGTCTCCAAACTTGTCTACTCAAACACATAAGTGCAATTATGTCCTAGTGGTGACCAACACACCGTAAAATAACCAAACGTAAACAACTCTTGGCCTTATGACCATGATTACAACACAATAAAATAAATTATCCAAGTTTCATAACCGATGTGAATGTCATACTAAGTCCGGCTCACAAGCATTAAAACTAATGGGACGACTTGTAATACCCGTCCTTTTAGAGACCCGTTGACCGTCGTTGACTGACCTTAGACACCTATATAGACCTTTGGGAACCTTACGAGCCAACCTTGTGTCGTTATAACCCTTTGAGTTCTGGTAACGCGATCTTGCGGAAGCTACTCGATCGAGTAGCTTAGTCACTCGATCAAGTAGAGGCCACTCGATCGAGTAAGTTGCTTACTCGATCGAGTAACGGGATTTCAGCGAGGAAATATAAATCGTGATGTCGTGAAACCCAAATCATTTCTTTTCCTTTTTTCCTAAACCTAGATGTCGTCATATCATTTCTCCTTCACCTTGAGTCACCCTTTTGGAGCATTTGAGGGTGGAGACACCATGGGGATGGGATGCTTGAGTCGGGTAGCGGTCTTGTCGCCAGAGTGCTATGTATAGGTATTTATCATCATCATCATCGTCTTCCTTGGTTTCGTTTGTGGTTATGATAGTAGTAATTGATGGTTATACTGTTTGTTATAGGTGGTTATGGTGGTTGCTTGTTGTCCTATGGTCGTGCGCGGAATCGTTGCGGTTTGCTAGAACCTAGAAGTAGGGTTTCCCTACTCAGTTATTGTATAAATGATTATAATATGGTTTTTTGGTTGATTGACATGATGATTATATCGTAATTGGTATTGGCAATGTTTTACATTGATATTGTGATTGGTTGTGGTTGATTGTCTGTGGTTCTCGAGGTGCGCCCTCGGCTGAGTGGAGTCACTTATGGGAGTGGCTTCACACCCTTGATTCGCCTCTTGTGGTTCCCATCACAAGGGATATGTGCACATTAAGGAACACGGGTTATCGCTCGGATTAGATGAGCGAGGCTTAGGTGGGTACGGCTGCGGTCCCCCACTGGCGGCGTGGATTACCGGTTGCGATTGATGATCTGGCAGGACTGGACCTTCAGGCAGTCAGAGGTGCGTGAGTGATTGGAGGAGGTGGCGTATGTATGTTGTTGTGTCTTGTTGTGTCAGCTTTTGTATGTTCCTTCAGTTACTGACCTTGTGTGGTGTTGTTGTGTTGTCTTCTTGTGTTATATATGTCGTGATCCACTATGGTGAGCAGTCGGTCTTGGCAGGTTGATGTCTGGATCATAGCTGGGTGCTTGGACGGACGAGTCTACCACGAGTCATGGCAGAGATAGTTTTACATAGTTGATAGATGTCACGAGTTATATCTTTTATTTTGTTTAACCACTTGTAATTTAATATAATTGTTCTTCTATCGACATTTGATTATTACTGTTCCTCAGGCAATCGAGATGGTAACGTCCTTATCTGCTAGGGAAGGTCTTGTTAAGGCTACTTGGTAGATGGGGGTGTTACAAAGTGGTATTAGAACGACGATTTTGAAACCTGTAACTAATGAGCCCAATGAACATAGTGAGTCTAATAAAATGAACCTGACGTATGTATGTTGGGAGCCCCGGCGGATGCTTGATTTTGGGTGAGAAGGCGCCCTCATTTCAAAATTATGGCCCAATATGCTTAAGCCAGTCACCGAGTATGGGGATATTGAGTCGGGAATTGTATGCATAGTTGTGTATGATATATAAATTAGATATAGCTGTGATGGAGTCTATGGTAATGTCTAGTGCGTGCAAATGGTAATTATGAATCGTGAAGGGTTGTGAATCGTTATGTGTGTGTGTGTGTGTGTGTGTGTGTGTGTGTGTGTGTGTGTGTGTGTGTGTGTGTGTGTGTGTGTGTGTGTGTGTGGATGTAATAGAGATGGTGAAGGTGCTAAGAGTTATGTGAGATATCTTGTTGTCGAATTGTTGTGATATGTTTAAAACTTTGAACAAACTTGAGTAGTAAGTGGTAGCTAATTGCCGAATGGATGCTTAGTATAGTGCAATCACATATTGAATGATTGAATTTGCATATGCATAAGTAAACGTAGAATAATGTGTTGATTGTATATATGTATAAACTGATGGCATAGTTGAATCGTTTTGTATAATGTTTGATATAGGACGGGATGACACGTGTAATGTTCGGATGAGATAGTTGTGTGACATTTGAGTTAGTATTAATGTGTCGTAATTGGATGAAATAATCAGTGACACGTTCCAAATATACTTTGAAATCAACACGAGTTGTTGTTTTGCAGGAACAGTTAACCGGACTCGTAACTTTTGACATCATTCCTAACCTTATTCGACCGAGTACGAGTTCCTACACGACCGAGTAGACCTTGCTCGATCTAGTTGTGGGGTTATTAGATCGAAAACGTTGGAACTGCCAGCGAAAACTCGATCGAGTAGCTCCAACTCGATCGAGTAGAGGCCACTCGATCGAGTACCCGAGTTACTCGATCGAGTAAGTGCTACAGTACCCGTGCTATATCGGGATTCTTATACTTTCCCAAACTCATTCTTCTGCTTATTTCTTCACACTTCAAACCCTAATTGTCTATAATCATCTTTTCTCTCAATATCTTGGTGAAGGTTATGCTTAATTCGCTTGTAATCTTCTTGTTAATTCGTTCAATCCCTTTGCAAATCATTCAAGGTAAGAATGCTACTCTTTTCCTTTATTTTTTTTTAATCAATTAGAAACATATAAAAGTGTTAGAATTTATGAAAAATTCGACTTATACTCATGGATTTTTGTTTATAGTTGTTGTATTTTTGTAGAATTGCTTTAGTTTGTTGATTATTGATGCTAGAAGTTGCAAAATCAAACCAATTTGGGAGTACATATGGACCGAAATTTCTAGGGTTTGGGTTACAAATTGAATTTTTTTCTGTCTTTTGAGTATGTAAAAGGGAAAATTAAGTAAAGTATGTTGTTGGTATCATATTTGGTGTTGATTTTGACTAATTTCACCCAAATTTTTATCTTAAAACTCCGTCTTAAAAGTGCCCCAAACTGAAATTCGCCCCAAATCTTTATGATGATTACTTTTGTGAAGCTATTTTGAGGGGATTAATACCCTAATTTGCTAATTATTGTTGTAATTCTTGTAATTTGAAAGAGATAAGACCGTCTTTTATGAGATGTGGGAGTAATATGTTTTGGGAAATTGTTGGTTGTTTTGTGAAAAACTATTTTGAATTGTTGTTTCTTTATCCATGAGTATACTTTGAAAAGTTCTTTTGTTCAAGTAAGTGTCCGTTTTGTGTGCCTAAACATATGCTGAAACAGATGCCGAGAGCAGCTGGAGTGACCCGTCAAAGTAAGAGGGGAAGAGCCTCTGAGCCCGAAGTTGGGGAGGGGAGTCAGGGACCCACTGTTCCATCGGTTCCCGAGTATCCTACTGTTGTCTTTACTGACTTTAAGCAAAGAGAGGCTTTTGTTGAGTTACAGAAACGCCGTATGAAGCCTACTAGATGTATCGACACTACCATCCTCGAGGACCTTAAGATAGAGACGGACGTGAGGCATATCTTTTAAACCTTGGGTTTGACGGGCTTGTATCGTCTTAGGAAGCACTCCTACCCTTTCTTGACTTTGGAGTTCATGAGCTCTTTTACCTATGATGCGGTAGCTAAGAGCGTACTGTTTCGTCTCATGAACACCAGTTTTCTCTTGTCTATGGACATGTTTGCTTCTCACCTTGGCCTTGCTCGACCGGAGAAGGGATCCCTTAGGGACATCCAGACTGAGTGCGGGGCTAGTAGTTACATGCCTTATTTTACCGATAAGTCTGCCCCTACTTCAAGTAACATGTTGATAAATGATGTTCAACATGTCACTTTGAATATCTTCTTTCGTGCCTTGACCTGTCTGCTCTATGATAGAAAGGATGTGAGTAAGTTGAACTCACATGAGGTGATGTTGTTGGTTACCTATCTCAACCCCACCCGAGCCCAGAGAGTTTCTTTTAGCACCCCGGTCATAGTTTGTGCTAGCTTAGCCTTGATGGCCACCTCCGCGACCCGGTACTTGAGTCTTCCGTTGTGTTATCAAACTTTACATTCCATTTAGTTGGTTTTGGATTTGGAACACTTGTATTTCTTTTGACAGTTTTGGTTTTGGTTATGTATCACTTTAAACTTTTCTATTAAAGTACGTTCTTTTATGGTCCTTTTGATATACATTGCCTTGGGTAACCGAGATGGTAGCACTCTCATGTATTGGGTGGTCTTGGTAAGGCACCTTGGTGTATGAGAGTGTTACAAAGTGGTATCAGAGCGATGACTTTGGAACTTGTAACTAATTAATCTAATGAACTTAGAGAGTCGACTAAAATGAACCCAGGTAGGAGTTGTTAGGAGCTAATGCAAAGACTTGGGAGACGTCCTAATGTTGCGAAGTCACCCTACAACTTTAAACCGGTCACTAATGTGGTGTCATGGGATCGCTATGTGTTTACTAATGTTCAATTGAATATGCTAGATGTTATGTTGTATGGAAATGTTGGATGATTGATTGTGGTGAGATGGAGAATGTAGTGGAAAAAGGTTAAGTATGTTTATATGATAATATGTTGTGGATGATCATGTTGCATGATGGATGATTGATAACGTGGCACAATAATAACATGTGAATAGGATGTTTGCATTTGTTGTATACGTATATATATTTTGTTGCGAAAAGTTATTAAGTTAAGGCATGTGGGTAGTTAGAGAAGTCAGCATGACTCGATTGAGTGGGAGTGACTCAATCGAGTGGGGTGGACTCGATCGAGTAGGTATGTGGTGACGTTTGGGCAGTAGCTGCTGTTTTGGGGAACTCGATCGAGTAAGAGGAGTACTTGATCGAGTGGGGGCTACTCTATCGAGTACGTTAGTGACTCGATCGAGTGCGTTTTGTGTACTTTCTGGTCAGACTCTGGAGTTGAGATACTCGATCGAGTAAGTGGGCAACTCGATCGAGTGATCTCTACTCGATCGAGTGGATATGGTTACTTGATCGAGTAAGTGTTGTACAGGTCGTATATTCTTTGAGTCGTAGGCTATGTGCTTACGTTTACCTCTCCTCTTATAGCTCAAAGATATACCGCCAAAGAGATCTGCCATGTATACTAGGGCTCAGGAGATGAGTGTGGATGAGATTGCCAAGATACTTGAGCATCAAGATGCGCTTATCGAGGCCCTAAAGAGATTTGGGAAAGACAAAGATGTCGGGGTAGACTTTCCCAAGATGAGCACTACGATATCCCGCTTCAACCCAAAGGAATACATGGGTACTGGTGCGCCAATTTTGCACGACAATTGGCATAGGGAGATGGAGAACATCTTGGGAGTGGTTCATTGTCCCAAGGACTTCAAAGTGGAACAGGTTGCGTTCTACTTGAGAGATGTTACGGGGGAATGGTGGGATAAGGTAAGGGAGAGTGCCCTAGATCTTTATCTAAAACAAGGGAAGTCAGCTATACCATGGGTTGAGTTCAAGAGAGCTATGCGTAGGGAGTTTGTGTTGGAACATGTTCGTAGTAGGCCGAGGGAGGAGCTTGATTCTTTAAAGATGACTTCGGATATGACTGTGGCTGAGTATTACCACAATTTTAATGAGAAATCGAGGTATGCAGAGGACATGGGGCTGAGTCAGGAGAACTTGGCACTTAGGTTTGCGAAGGTGTTGACCTATCAGATCATGGAGAAGTTACCCGTTGGGGTCCTTACTGATGTTCAGGAAGTATATGAGAGGGCAGGGAGAGCTGAGAGATTGGTCAAGATAGTCAAAGAGAACAAAGAGAGGGGTCCCAAAAAGAGAAAGGATGAGAGTGAGGGTGGTGGTCAGTCTAGCTACAATAGGGGTAATCATAACCAGGCAAGGGCCTACTTATCGGGATCGGGTTTCAGTGGTGGAGCTTCTTATGGGTGTGGTCGTGGTGGTAGCAGTAGCAGCTAGAGTATCTCTTGTTTCAACTGTGGTGGTATGGGCCACAAGAGACATGAGTGTACTAGTAATGGGGGAAGAGGTTTTCAGAGGCCATTGCAGGGAAGCTTTTCGCAGGGTCCGACTCAGAGCTATGCTAGCAACCGGCCAGCTGGGTCATGGAATCATTAAGGAGGGCATGGTAACAACAACCGTGGGTCCAACCGCAATGGCGGTAATACTTATCAGAAACCGGAGGCTAACAACAATCAGGGGCCAGCTGCCAAGCCGTCTACTTCAGCTAGTAGAGTCCAAGAAGGTGAGCCAAAGACAAGTGGCAAGTTATTTATGATGGACAAGAAGGCTGCTGAGGATGATGCATACGCGATCACTGGTACCTTTCTTGTTAATGATGTTTCTACCTTTGTTTTGTTTGATTCGGGGGCGTCACATTCTTTTATATCGCCGAGTTATGCTAAGCTTTTGGGTTTGAGAGAGTTTGAGTCTGTAAAAGATGAGGTTTTTATATCGTCGGGTGAGTTAGTGTCTTATGAGAGGTTTTATAAAGGTGTATCTATGATAGTTGGGCAGGTTGATCTTCCAGTGGATTATTTTCTATGGACGGTTTTGAGATGATAGTTGGCATGGATTGGTTGGGTAAGTACAAGGCTAGAATAGATTGTCACCAAAAGAAAGTCTCTTTGAGAGGTCCTAAGGGAGTTAGTGTGTCTTATCGTGGGTTTGTTATCATACCCAAAGTGAAAGTGATTGCAGCGGTGACTTTGAAGTCTTACCTAAGGAAGGGGTGTCCGTTGATTCTATGTCATGTGAGAGATCATAGTATGGTTGAGTCGACAGCAGATGAGATACCAGTGGTGGGAGAGTTTCCAGATGTTTTTCCGGAGCAGATACCAGGTTTGTCACTGAAGAGGGATATAAATTTCAGTGTGGAGTTGAAACCAGGGACGGAACCGCTCTCTAAGGCCCCGTACCGCATGGGTCCTAAAGAGTTGGGATAGCTGAAGAAACAATTGGATGATTTGATAGATAAGGGATACATTAGACCTAGTGTATCGCCGTGGGGAGCACCAGTTCTGTTTGTGAAGAAGAAGGATGGGAGCTTGAGGCGTTGTGTATCGACTATAGGGAGTTGAACAGTGTTACAGTGAAGAACAAGTATCCTTTGCGAAGGATAGATGATATGTTTGACCAGCTGAGTGTGGCAGGAGTCTTTTCAAAGATTGATCTGAGATCAGGGTACCATTAGGTGAGGATTCGGGATGAAGACATACCAAAGACAGCTTTTCGGTCGAGGTATGGTCACTATGAGTATGTGGTGATGCCGTTTGGGTTGTCTAATGAGCCGGCAATGTTTATGGATTTGATGAATCGGGTCTTCAGTCAGTTCTTGGATCAGTTCGTGGTTAATTTTATAGATGATATCTCAGTCTATTCTAAGACTAAGGAGGAGCATGAGGAGCACTTGAGGTTGGTGTTGCTGTAAAACTCCGCATTTTTAATAATAATAATTAATAATTTATATTTATAAGGTGTGAATTAATAATAAGTTGTCGTCATAAAAAGAAAAGAAAAACAAAATAAACAAATTAGACGGACTTGGCTGATGGACCGTGTTGGGTTGGACCGTGTGAGACAACACGACTTGGACCGTGTATATGGGGGAGTTGGTATGTGGTTTGGGTGTTATCTATGCATTAGATATTTTCATTAGTTTAATATTAAAAGCACTTTTCTATAACCTTCCACATTCACCTACCAATTAATATAAATACCTACCCTATGCCTTACCATCATATTTATTCTACTTCAAAAACTCATACATAATTGCGAGGAGAGCTTTTGTGCGACAGCCCTGAGGAGGAATTTTCATCTCGCGCAAATTAATTACGGTAAGTTATTTTATTGCCTCACATCAATTATTTACGTTTCGATCTTGACCCGTACCTTGACCATGGTCATTGACCACCGTGACCGTGGGGATGTTGACTGACGGGTTGACCACCGTCGGGTCAACCGTGACATGGGGATGTGTTGTGACGATTTTTTGGGATTGTTTTGGGTAGTTTACATCTTAAATTCATTAATAAGATTATTTGATAATTATACATAATTTGATTGTTTGTTTAGGTGGTGATTTTGTGGAAGATGCTTTTTGATTATTTGAGAAGATTTTGCTAAAGGTAGGTTAACTACTCAACTATGTTTAATTGGTAATTGGTGAATTATTAAAAGATGGATTATTGTTATAATTGTTGTCTTGAGCATATTGTCATAATTGTTGTCTTGAGCATATTGTTATAAATCTCGTCTTATGCATCTTATAAACATATTATTATTATTGTTGGTAGATTCTCTATTGTTGGTTGATTCTCTATTATTGGTTGGTATTGTGAAAGAGGATTGACATTGCTATTAAGATTATTTGGTCGGTCAGGCACGGGGATGTGGAAGAGCCGTGGTCCTGTACGGTTTTGGTCGGCCATGCACAATGGTTTTCGGAGATTGTCGTGGACCTGAGCAGTACATCGTGTGGTGTTGGTTTCTGTGGTTTCGGTTGTGGAATGACGTGGCACATGGTTGAGCCTTGTGTGTGTGACGGTCTTGGCTTGTATTTCTTTATCGTATCTTATTGTAGGTTATCGTATTATTATTGTTGTTTAGTTATCCTACTCAACCTCGTGGTTGACTGTGTATTCATGAACACCTGTGATGAACCAAATATTGGGGAGCAGAGTGATTTTAGGTTAGCTTGTGAGAAACGTTGGATGCTTAAAGGGGGAGCTTGAGAAGATATTATCACCCGAGTCTAAAGATCACTTTTTATTATTCAGACACTATTTATTTTATTTCCGCTGCAGTTGTTTTTAAACATATTTGTAATAATTATTTATTTTGTTGGAATTTTGTAATAAAACCTTTTGAGGCACTTTAATTTATATCGTCTTAAAGTACTTGGTAATTGTTTGTCTTTATACTTATTACCTCAGGCAACTGAGATGGTAACACCTTTATTTACTTGAGAATGTCTTGCTAAAGCCTCTTAAATAAATGGGGGTGTTACAAAGTGGTATCAGAGCGAACATTCCTAAGGTCTAAACAAATGAATTTAATGAACTTAGGATGAGTCTAATAAAATGAACCCGAGGTAGAAACTGTTTTGGAGCCCTTTTCTTAGGTTAGGGAGACGTCCTTGATCTGGCCCTTTTCAGTTTTGAGCCAGTCACCTCGAGGAAAGTTAAAAGAGAGAAGGGTAGTTCGCGTGGATGCTTTACCTTAAGGGTCTAATTGTGTCCTCAAGTTGCGAAAGGTACTACTTTTAATTGTAGGATAAAAACAAAAAGGTAAGAAATTTTGAGACGAATGAAGGGTAATAGACGTGTGGCCTATGTGATGGCAGTACATTGGTTAAAAATTGTTTTGAGCTTATTTTAATTCATAGCATGATTACGCATGGAATTTTTGTTGGCATATCATAAGTGGCATAAGATGGAGAAATATGAATCGTTGAATTATTGCATCTTTATATAAATTGGTTGTATATACGTGAATTACATGTTTAGTAAAATTTCATGTCTAGAGATATGCGGTATGTGTTATCCTGAACCTGTAAGCATAGAATTATGAAATTACAGAATTAAAGACTAAACATGTATCAAGAATAATTAATTTGGGAAAAAGAAAGAGGAAGGCCATGAGAGGTCGTGGAGTCATGCGTCACGGTGGTTGGTCGGGCAAGGCCAGCTCGACCAATCACACATTTTTTTTGTATGCAAGAATTTTATCTTATACCTTATGCCACAAAGTTCTTTAGAACGGAAACTTATGTTTCTTCTTTATTATAATTAGAACCTAAATGGCACCAAAGAGAGCTACACCCAAAGCTATGTCACATGAAGAGATTGATAGGCTAATTGCAACCAATGAGGCTTTAACTGCTGCTTTGAAATCAAAGGCTATGACAATGGATCCTGCTAAGATGAGTGTTGACATTGCTCTTCATAATCCGATATACTACGATGGACTTGGTGAACCGTCCTTACTAGGAGATTGTTGCAGGGAGTTTGACAACCTCTTTGAACTGTTGGACTGTCCTAAGGATATGCAAGTAGATCAGGTTTCTCACTACTTGAAGGGAAGGATGGGTTATGGTGGAATCGTAGTATGGCAGTGGTAAGGGAATCTTGGAGGGAGAGTGATGAACCTTTTGTCTCATGGAAGGGTTTTAAGAATACCTTGAGGGGCACGTTTGTACCAGAACATGTTAGGAGTAGGATGAGGTCAGAGTTTGATGCAATTAAGATGACAGAGGAGATGACAATAGAAGACTATCATAACAGATTCATGGAATTGGAATTAGCTGAGTTTGTGTCGGACTTAAACTATGGGGATGAGGTGTTGGCTTTGAGGTTTGAGAGGAGTTTAACTACGCGTATCAAAAAGAGACTTTCAGCTAGAGAGCCAAGTATGGTAGAGGAAGTGTATCAAAGAGCGAGGCATGCAGAGAGATTTGCTGGCATGGTGAAGGAGGAAAAGAAGGACAAGGGAGAAAAGAGAAAGGTAGAGTCTACTAGTGAGGGAGCTGGAGGAAATAAGAAGCAGAATTACAATCAGTACTGTTCATTTTCTGCCGGTGGAGTCGTGAGTGGCGGTGGGATCGACCGAAACATGGTGATGAGTGGGGCAAGTGGTTTAAGCAAGACACGGTGCTATGGATGTGGTAGATTTGGTCATAGGATTGTTGAGTGTAGGACTACTGCGAGGAGGAATAGTATGAGTGGAGGATTTGGTGGTGGAAATTCTAATGAGTTCAAGACACCAACACCTAGTTATGGGAGCAACCGTTTCAATAGATCTTGGAATAATCAAAGGAGCTACAACAATAACAACAACTTTCAAAATCGCTTTAACAACAATTAAGGCAATGGAAATGGAGGGAACCAGAATGGTACCGCAAGGTAGGGGACGGCGTCGGCATCTACGGTGCAGGGCGGCACGAAAAAATAGCGGGAAATTATTCATGATAAGAAAAAAGGCTGCTGAGGGAGATGCACATGTGGTTTCGGGTACTTTTCTAACCAATTTTAAATCATCTTATGTTTTATTTGATTCGGGAGCGACCCATTCATTTATATCAAGTGACCATTTTAAATTATTGGGATTACTTGACCCAGTAATAATAAAAGATGAAGTAACAATACCCTTCTGGGGAGTCTATACCTTGTACCAATATATATAAAAATATAAATATTCTTATCGGCGAGGTTTTATTTTCTATGGACCTAATAGAATTTCCATTGGGTGGTTTTGAGATTATTTTGGGGATGGATTGGTTGAGTAAAAATAGAACCTTTATTGATTGCCATCAAAAGAAAGTATCCTTGAAGGGACCAAAGGGAGTAAGAGTGTCTTATAGGGGATTTGTAGTGAGACCAGCGGTGAGACTTATATCAACAGTTACCCTGAAGTCGTGTTTCAGGAAGGGAGGAGAGTTGATCTTGTGTCACGTGAGAGACCTGCATAAGGAAGTGAAGGGCGCATAAGAGATTTCTGTGATAAGTGAGTTTCGGGATGTATTTCCAGACGAGATTCTAGGGTTACCACGAAAGAGAGATGTCGATTTTAACATTGAATTAAAACGTGGAACGAGACCTATTTCTAAAGCACCTTATAGAATGGGACCTAAGAAATTGGAGGATTTAAAGAAGCAGTTAGAAGAGTTACTAGATAAGGGTTATGTGAGACCAAGTGTGTCACCTTGGGGCGCACCAGTGTTATTTGTTAAGAAGAAGGATGAGAGCATGTGATTTTGTATAGATTACAGGGAGTTGAATAATGTGATGATTAAGAATAAGTACCCCTTACCTCGAATCGATGATTTATTTGATCAGTTGAGTGGAGCTGGAGTTTTCTCTAAGATCGACTTAAGGTCGGGTTACCATCAGTTGAGAGTTAAAGAGAAGGATATTCCTAAGACTGCCTTTAGGACGAGGTATAGGCATTATGAGTTTGTGGTTATGCCTTTTGGTTTGACTAATGCACCTGCAGTATTTATGGATTTGATGAATAAAGTGTTTAGCCCTTACCTTGATCAGTTTGTTATCGTCTTTATTGATGATATATTGGTATATTCAAAGAATAAAGAGGAGCACGAGAAGCATTTGAGGATTGTGTTGCAGACCTTAAGGGAGAATAATTTATATGCTAAGTTGAGTAAGTGTGAGTTTTGGTTGGATAAGGTAGCATTTTTTGGGCATGTGGTGTCTAAAGAGGGAGTGTCAGTTGATCTAGGTAAAACTGAGGCGATGTCTAATTGGAAAAGGCCGAAAAACGTGGCAGATGTGAGGAGTTTTCTGGGGTTGGCCGGTTACTACAACAGATTTGTGAAAGATTTCTCTAAAGTAACTAAGCCTTTGACTGCTTTGATGAGAAAGGAGAACAGGTTTAAGTGGGATGAGAGTTGTGAGACAGCTTTTCTAATTTTAAAGGAGCGCTTGACCACAACTCTTATCTTAGCTTTACCTGAAGAGAGTGAGAATTTTGAGGTGTATACTGATGCTTCAAAGAATGGTTTGGGATGTTTGCTAATGCAAAGAGGGAAAGTGATAGCTTATGTTTCAAGACAGTTGAAACAGTATGAAGAGAATTATCCGACGCACGACCTAGAGCTAGGGGCGGTCGTTTTCTCTCTTAAATTGTGGAGGGATTATTTGTATGGAGCTACTTTCAAGGTATTTTCTGATCATAAGAGTCTTAAATATATTTATACTCAGAAAGAGCTTACTATGAGGCCGAGGAGATGGATAGAGTCGATTGGGGATTATGATATGAAGATAGTTTACCATGAGGGGAAGGCTAATGTGGTGGCAGATGCTTTAAATAGGAAGTCTGTTCATGTTTTGTGTTTAGCTATGTCACAAGTGAAGTTGCAAGATGAGTTAGAGAAAATGGGGATTTATGTGATAAGGAAAGGGGATTCAGTTGGGGATTTGACTGTTGAGCCAGAGTTGTATGCTGAGATTAGAGAAAAGCAGAAAGTGGACCCGAGAGTAAAAAAGTGGCGCACGGCCGTGGTGGAAAGCTTGCCATCATGGTTTGCTGGGGGTAGATGGTGGTTTGAGATTCAATGAGAGATGGTGTGTACCTGATGATGAGGAATTGAAAAGAAAGATTTTGACAGAAGCACATTCTACACCATATTCGGTGCACCCTGGAGGGGATAAGTTATATGAAGATTTGAATAAAACATTCTGGTGGCATGGGATGAAGAAGGAGGTTGCTGAGTTTGTTTCTAGATGTCTAGTTTGTCAGAGAGTAAAAGGTGAGCATAAGAGATCACAGGGTAAGGTAAAGTCTTTAGATGTGCCTGATTGGAAGTGGGAGAGCATTTATATGGATTTTATTGTTGGTTTGCCTCGTACTCAGAAGGGCAATAATATGATTTGGGTGATAGTATATCGTCTGACTAAGACAACACACTTTATTCCTATGAAAGATACTTGGAGTAAGGCTGAGTTGGCTAAATCTTATGTTAAGAATATTGTGAAGTTACATGGGATTCCAAAAGATATTGTTTCTGATCGTGATTCAATGTTTATTTTTAAGTTCTGGGAAGATCTGCAAGAGTGTATGGGTACAACTTTGAAGATGAGCACTTCATTTCATCCAGCTACAGATGGACAGATTGAGAGGACTATTCAGACCTTGGAGAATATGTTGCGAGCTTGTGTTTTGGAGTTTGGAGGACCATAGGAAGAGAGGTTAGACTTGATAGTGTTTTCTTATAATAACAGTTATCATGTTAGTATTGGTATGACACCTTTTGAAGCATTGTATGGAAGGAAGTGTAGGAGTCCAGTTTGTTGGGACGATATCACTGATGTCGTGACACTGGGGCCGGAATTGATCCAAAAGATGGTTGAGCAAGTACATGTAATTAGACAAAAGATGAGAGCTGCACAGGATCGACAGAAGAGTTATGCAGATTTGAAGAGAAGTGAGATTGAGTTTGCAGTAGGAGACAAAGTTTTGTTGAAAGTGTCATGAATGAAGGGAGTGATGCATTTTGGCAAGAGAGGAAAGCTGAGTCAGAAGTACATTGGCCCTTATGAGATTTTAGTTAGAGTTGGCGAAGTGGCTTATCGTCTTGCACTACCACCAGCTTTGGCAAGAGTTCATAATATTTTTCATGTTTCACAACTGAGGAAATATGTGAGTGATCCTACTCATGTGTTAGCAGCTGAGACAGTTGGGATGGATGAGAATTTATCTTATGTGGAAGTGGCTAAAGAGATTTTGGAACAGAAAGTGAGGAAGGCTAGAAATAATGAGATTGCTTTGGTGAAAGTTTTATGGTCTAATCATAATGTAGAGGAAGCTACTTGGGAAGCTGAAGTTGAGATAGAAGAGAAGTATCCTCATTTGTTTGCTTAAGGTATGTTAGTTACGAGGACGTAACCTTTTCTTTTACGGGGGTAGAATATAATACCGCGTTTAGTTTTGGTCTTAATTAGCTACAGTATGAGTCGGTTGTCATTTCATTGTTTAGTTTGGGTAGTGAGGTATGGTGAACTTCGGGACGAAGTTCTTTTTAAGGAGAGAAGACTTTAATACTCCACATTTTTAATAATAGTCATTAATAATTTATATTTATAAGGTGTGAATAAATAATAAGCTGTAGTCGTAAAAACAAAAGAAAAACAAAATAAACAAATTAGACGGACTTGGCTGATGGACCGTGTTAGGTTCGACCGTGTGAGACCACACGGCTTGGACCGTGTATATGTGGGAGGTGGTATGTGGTTTTGTTGTTATCTATGCATTAGATATTTTCATTAGTTTAATACTTTAATATTAAAAGAACTTTTCTAGAACCTTCCACATTCACCTACCAATTAATATAAATACCTACCCTATGCTTTACCATTATATTTATTCTACTTCAAAAACTTATACATAATTGTGAGGAGAGCTTTTGTGAGACAACCCTAAGGAGGAATTTTCATCTCGCGCAAATTAATTGTGGTATGTTATTTTATTGCCTCACATCAATTATTTACGTTTTGACCTTGACCCGTACCTTGACAGTGGCCGTGGGAATGTTGACCGACGGGTGACCACCGTCGGGTCAACCGTGACATAGGGATGTGTTGTGAAAATTTTCTGGGATTGGTTTGGGTAGTTTACATCTTAAATTCATTAATAAGATTAGTTCATAGTTATACATAATTTGATTGTTTGTTTGGGTGGTGATTTTGTGGAAGAGGCTTTTTGATCATTTGATTGTTTGAGAAGATTTTTCTAAAGGTAGGTTAACTACTCAACTATGTTTAATTGGTAATTGGTGAAGTGTTAAAAGATGGATTATTGTTATAATTGTTGTCTTCAGCATATTGTCTTAATTGTTGTCTTGAGCATATTGTTATAATTGTCGTCTTATGCATCTTATAATCATCTTATTATTATTGTTGGTTGGTTCTCTATTGTTGGTTGGTATTGTGAAAGAGGATTGGCATTGCTATTAAGATTATTTGGTCATCAGGCACGGGGATGTGGAAGAGCCGTGGTCCTGTACGGTTTTGGTTGGCCATGCACAGCGGTTTTTGGAGGTTGCCGTGGACCTGAGCAGTACACCGTGTGGTGTCGGTTTCTGTGGTTTTGGTTGTGGATTGACGTGGCACAAGGTTGAGCCGTGTGTGTGTGACGGTCTTGGCTTGTATTTCTTTATCGTATCTTATTGTAGGTTATCGTATTATTATTTGTTGTTTAGTTATCCTACTCAACCTCGTGGTTGACTGTGTATTCGTGAACACCTGTGATGAACCAAATATTGGGGAGCAGATTGATTTTAGGTGAGCTTATGAGAAATGCTGAATGCTTAAATGGGGAGCTTGAGACGATATTATCACTCGAGTCTAGAGATCACTTTTTATTATTCAGACACTATTTATTTTATTTCCACTGCACTTGTTTTTAAACGTACTTTGTAATAATTATTTATCTCGTTGGAATTTTGTAATAAAATCTTTTAAGGCACTTTAATTTATATCGTCTTAAAGTACTTGGTAATTGTTTGTCTGTATACTTACTACCTCAGGCAACTGAGATAGTAACACCTTTATTTTCTTGAGAATGACTTTCTAAAGGCTCTTAAATAAATGGGGGTGTTACAGTTGCAAACTTTGAGCGAAACCAGATGTATGCAAAGTTGTCGAAGTGTGAGCTCTGGCTAGAGAAAGTGGCTTTTCCGGGTCACGTGATCGAAATAGGGTGTATTTGTCGATCCTAGTAAGATAGAGGCGGTGTCTAAGTGGGAAGCACCAAACAACGTGGCAGAGATCAGAAGTTTCTTAGGTTTGGCAGGATACTATCGTCGGTTTGTGCAAAACTTTTCGAAGAGCGCCAGACCTATGACAGCATTGATGAGGAAAGAGAACAGGTTTCGATGGGATGACAGTTGTGAGACGGCGTTCCAAGCTTTAAAGTAACGTTTGATCACAACTCCAGTCTTAGTTTTACCTGAAGGGTGTGAGAACTTTCAGGTGTATACAGATGCTTCAAAGAATGATTTGGGTTGTGTGTTGATGCAGAATGGGAAAGTCATTGCTGCCTACGCTTCTAGGAAATTGAAACCTTATGAGGAGAACTACCCGACACACGATCTAGAGTTGGGTGTAGTTGTGTTTGCTCTCAAGATTTGGAGGCATTATCTTTATGGGGCGACCTTTAAGGTGTTTTCAGATCACAAGAGTTTAAAGTACATATTTACTCAAAAGAAGCTGAACATGAGACAGAGGAGGGGATTATGACATGGATATCATATACCATGAGGGGAAGGCCAATGTGGTGGCCGATGCTTTGAGCAGGAAGAGTGTGCATTCTCTATGCACAGCTTTGTCTTTGATGAGGTTGAGAGATGAGGTGGGTAAGATGGGGATACATGTGATTCAAAAAGGGGATACCAGAGGAGACTTGACAGTGGAGCCGAATATTTATGATGATATTTGCATGAAGCAGACTCTTGATTCTAAGATTCAGGAGTGTAAAGCTGGAGTAGAGAAAAGGACAGTGTCTCGGTTCTCTATTCATTCTGATGGGAGTGTTTGTTTTGATGGGAGATAGTGTGTACCTAAGGATGGGGAGTTGAAAAAGGTAATCATGACAAAAGCTCATTGCACACCGTATTCAGTGCATCCGGGTGGTGACAAGCTTTATAGAGATCTGAAAAAGACTTTCTGGTGGCCTGGGATGAAAAGGGAGACAGATGAGTTTGTGGGTAGATGTTTGACATGTCAGAGGGTTAAGGGAGAGCAACGACGACCACAAGATAAGATCCAGTCTCTTGAGGTACCTTAGTGGAAATGGGAGTCTATCTCCATGGATTTTATAGTAGGTTTATCGAGGAGTCAGCAGGGTAATAACATGATATGGGTGATTGTTGACCATTTGACTAAGTCAGCTCACTTTATTCCAATGAAAGATACATGGAGTAAGGTTTAGTTGGCTAACGGATATAGGAATCATGTGGTGAGGTTACATGGGGCCCCAAAGGACATTGTGTCAGATCAAGATGCGAGGTTTATTTCTCGGTTTTGGCAAGAATTGCAGGAAATGATGGGAACTACCTTGAAGATGAGTACTGCATTTCATCCTGCAACAGATAGTTAGACAGAGAGGACTATAAGGACTTTGGAGGATATGTTGAGAGCTTGTGTGATGGATTTTGGTGGTAGTTGGGAAGATAGGTTGGATTTAATCGAGTTTTCTTACAAAAACAGCTACCATACGAGTATTGGGATGACTCCGTTTGAGGCTTTGTACGGGAGGAGGTGTCGAAGTCTGGTTTGTTGGGATGATAGAGCCGAGGCAGTGGTTTTAGGACCACAGATGGTACGGGAGATGATAGATCAAGTGAAAGTGATTAGGCAAAATGAAAGCGGCCCAGTATCAACGAAAGAGCTATGCGGACCTACATCGTCATCACATCGAGTTTCAGGTTGGGGATAAAGTTCTTTTGAAAGTGTCACCTATGCGTGAGGTTATGCGGTTTTGTAAGAAAGGGAAGCTAAGCCAGAAGTTTATTGGTCCGTATGAGATTTTGGATCGTGTGGGAGAGGTTGCTTATCGGTTAGCTTTACCACCAGCTTTGGATCGTGTACATAATGTGTTTTATGTGTCTCAGTTACGGAAGTATGTGAGTGACCCTTCCTATGTGTTAGAGGTGGAGAACATCGAGTTGGATGAATCCTTGTCTTATCTTTAGGTGCCAAAACAGATTCTTGATCGCAAGGTTCGTTAAACTAGGTCCGGGGAAACGGTGTTACTCAAGGTTCTATGGTCTAATCACGAGGTTGAGGAAGCAACTTTGGAGGCGGAAGAGGCTATGAGGGAGCGATATCCGTCTCATTTTGAGCAGGTATGTGTGGTTACGGGGACGTAACCATGTTTCTCTTAGAGGGGTAGGAGATGATCGCATAAGGTTTTGGTATTGTTTTATGTTGGTTTTGTTACAGTTAGTAGTTGTTTTGAGCCGATATGAGTTGTGGTTGGGTTTTGTTTTTGAGTTTATGTTGCGTTGTTGCGTCATAGTTGAGTCGATATGTTTATTTTTGAGTATGGGTTTGAACTTCGGGGACGAAGTTCATTTTTAAGGAGGGAAGACTGTAATAATACGGTTTTATATGCTGTTGGGTACTCCATCGAGTAAGACTTACTATGTCGTGTAAGTAGGTGTGACTTGAGAAACAGTGTTCTGACTGATGGATACTCGATCAAGTAGGGGCCACTCGATCGAGTAGGGGCCACTCGAACGAGTAAGTCACTTACTCGATCGAGTAAGTTGGTTTTTACGCGTTATTTACCAGGTTTTGATAGCAACGTAAAAATGATATATAAACACCTTCCGTCAGTTTCTTTTCACTTTTACCTTTTTCTAAACTTCACAAAGACAAAACAAAGTTATGTTGCTTCTCTCTTTCGCGTTGCTATCAAATCCTAAGGCTTGTGTCGTCGGAATTCATGAGTTTTTTACGCCGTTGAGATCGTCGCGTTGTGGGTAAGATCCTAGTATAGTTTTTATATTGTTTTTTTGATTTTGGTTGAAACCCTAATTGGGTAAACTGGGGGTTTTGGGAGTATTTTGATACTAGATGGTGATTGTATGATTGTGTGATTGATAGGAGGTGATTTCGTAGAGGAACGTTTCTGATTCGCTATTGTGACGATATTGGTGATTGCTTTTCCAGGTAGGGTTTCCTACTCAGTTATTATTTACATGTATATTAGATGGTTGATTGGTTGTTGATGGTTGGTTGATGTCATTGATCTATATCGTATTGAATTTGTAATTGTTGATGTTGTAGTTGGTTGTTGTTGTTTGTCTGTGGTTCGCGAGGTGTGCCCTCGGCTGAGTAGAGTCACTTGCGGGAGTGAATTCACGTCCTTGATTTGCCCCTTGTTGAACCCGCCACAAGAGGGGATGTGCACATACATGGGTTTGCACTCGGTATTGATGAGCGGGGCTTAGGTGGGAACGGTTGCGGTCCACCACTGGCGGTGTGGATTACTGGTTGCAGCCGTAAACTAGCAGGACTAGACCTTCAGGCTAGTCAGGTGATTGGTGATGTGGCGGTGTTGGAGGATTGTATGTATTGTTGATATTGTTTTATCTTATATTGTGTAATCAGTAACTGACCCCGTTTAATTGTTTTAAAAACTGGTGATCCATTCGAGGATGGTGAGCAGTATTGAGCAGGTATGATATGGATGCACGAGAGATAGCTGGGATTGAGTTACCATGAGTCGTTTAGAGTCTTGCGTTGTGTTATCAAACTTTACATTCCATTTAGTTGGCTTTGGATTTGGAACAGTTTTATTTCTTTTGACAGTTTTGGTTTTGGTTATGCATCACTTTAAACTTATCTATTAAAGTACGTTCTTTTATGGTCCTTTTGATATTCATTGTCTCGGGTAACCGAGATGGTAGCACTCTCATACATTGGGTGGTCTTGGTAAGGCACCATGGTGTATGAGGGTGTTACAGAGGGAGGAGGAAGTTGCAGTGTGTGATGTTGGTGGTATGTAAGAAGTCGAAATTAAGGAGGGGTGCTACTGTACCTGAGGCGAAGGTTGAGATGACTTAAACCCGTCGGGCGTTATGAATCTCTTGAGTATAAAAGGGTTGGGCAATCCCGATGCAATTAAAGGGCTCCGAAGCCTCATACGGAAAGAGGTCCCCGCTATGGTCTTTCTATGTGAAACTAAATTGAGCGGTGTAGAAATGAGGAGACTTAGAAGTGGTTTTGATGAGTTTGACGGGATGGAGGTAGATAGTGTTGGGAGATCAAGAGGGCTCGCTTTTCTGTGACCTTTAGGGTGTCTCATGCACTTTTCGTTCAACGTATGTACATTAACTGGATTTCGACATTAGTGGGGATGTTGGGACGTGGAGGGTTACTGGTTTTTATGGATAGCCAATGGTTAGCGAACGATATTTGTCCTGGCAGTTGTTGAGAATGTTGGCAAAAGATAATGGTGATGTTCCTTGGATGTGTATTGGTGACAATAATGAAGTTTTGTTTGCGACAGAGATCAATGAAGGAAATAGACCGCAATTATAATACTACGGATTTATGAGTCTTTGGGTACTCTATCGAGTAGGCCTTACTCTGTCGAGTAAGGGTGAGTTGCAGTTTAAAATAGTTTCTGACCTGTTGGGTACTCGATCGAGTAACGTAGATACTCGATCGAGTAAGGGGGCACTCGATCGAGTACCTCAGCTACTCAATCGAGTAGCCGGTTTACGGGGGTTGATTTGTCGGGTTTTGTTAATAATGCGATTAAGTATATAATACCTTCCGTCACTTTTCTTTAAACACTTTTAAAACCTAATTACTTTCAAAGAGAGAAATCAAACTACGTTCTTCGCATCAATCGCATTGTTGGCAAATCCCGGAGCTTGGAAGGTCGGATTTTACCTTTCTTTATACCGTTGTAATCCTTGCGTCGAGGGTAAGATCTATGTACCATTTTTATAGTATTTCGTTAAAGTTGGTTAAACCCTAATATTGGGATTTGGGGGTTTTGTTGTATTTTGTGATTGGTAGTGATTATATGTTCGTATGTTAGGAGGATGATTCGTAGAAGAAGCCTTTTGATATCAGCTGTGAGACCGTCTGATTATGTTGCTTTCCAGGTAGGGTTTCCCTACTAAGTATTAGTCCCATAATGTGTTGGTGATGATTTGTGATTGTTGATTATTGTTATACGAGTATTGTGACGGTTGTTGGTTTGATTGCTGGTTAATGGTTGTGATTGTTTCTCTCTGGTTCTCGAGATGCGTTCTCGGCTGAGTGGAGTCACTTGCGGGAGTGACTTCACACCCTAGTTTCGCCCTCCGTGGAACCCGCCACGGGAGGGGATGTGCACATTAATGGGACAGGGTTATCGCTCGGTATGATGAGCGGGGCTTAGGTGGGAACGGCTGCGGTCCCCCAGCGCGGGTTGGTCCATGGACGATCGGTGACGGAGATTGATTGGAGTGGGTGTGATTGTGTGTGTGACCGTTTGAGTGCTTGTTTCTTGTGTTGTTGGTTATATATATTGTGTGATTAGTCGACCCGTTTAATGTTTTAAAAATCGTGGTGATCCATTCGGGGTGGTGAGCGATTATTGAGCGGTATGATATGACGCGTATGGGATAGGCCGGATGAGTCATCACGTGGCGATTAGAAGTCTTCTGTTGTGTCGGACGATGTTTTATAGCTTTGATAGTTTTAGCGATGAGACCGTCAATGCGAGAGTCTTGTATTTTGTTTTTATCGATTTTGGAGTTGGTATGTAATCACTTTAAACATTATTTACTTTTAAGTATGTTTCGTATTGTCTTATGATTATCATTGCCTCGGAAAACCGAGATGGTAGCACTTCCATGCCTTAAGTGGTCCTGGTAAGGCACTTGGAGTATGGGGGTGTTACAAAATGGTATCAGAGCGACGATCCTGAAACTTGTAACCAATGAATCCAATGAATATAGGGAGTCAAATAAAATGAACCCGGGGTAGAAGTTGTAGGAGCTAATGCAAAGACTTGGGAGACGTCCTAAAGTCGCGAACACTGTATGTTGTTGGTTGAACCCGGGGTAGAAGTGTGATTTTGTATGTTGTTGGTTGAAAGCATGTTGGATGATAGTTGGTTTACCATGTTGATTGGAATAGTTGGAAAGGTATGTGAGAATGACGAATGATGTGGTGGAAAAAGGAAGTAGTTCATATGTGATAATATTTGATGAATAATGATGTTGCAGGATGAATGGTTTATAATGTGTATATACTAGTAACTTGTGATTAGGGGATTTGATATGACTTTACATAATTCGGTTTGCGTAAAGTTAGATAATAAGTTCATATAATTGTCTACCGTGGTATCATATGCACTTGTAAATGAAGAATGTGGTTGAAATAGATGAACTTATTGGAAAAGATGGAGTGTCAATTGCATGAGAATATGGATTTTTTGAATATGAATATGTTTAGATGACGAAGTGGAGTTGTAATATTGTTGTGTTAGTAACATGGAAATAGGATTTGCAATTGTATGAGTATGTTTTGTTTTACGAAAAGTCATAAAATTAAAGCATGCGGTTAGTACATGATTAATGAGTTAAATAATATGTGTGCATGATGGATGTTGTTGCTTGACTTTTGAAGATAGTAACATGTGATTAGCAATACTGGTTTTATGAGTACTGAGTTGTTTTTGTCTACCTTGTTGTTGTTTAAGTCGTTTGGAAGTAAAAATCAAGTAGTTGTGTTTTTCGATTATAAAGAGGTCGTCTTTAAACTGTTATAACTTGAAATTTATAAATGATTTTAATGTGATTCCAATTGGAGGTGATAGCTTGTTGTTTTACGATTCTAACGATAGGTCACACACCCAAAACAAACAAGAAATGAGTGAGTTATGACCGTTTTACGAAAACTGGACAGTGCTGAGAAATGCGTAGGGTACTCGATCGAGTGGCCCTTACTCGATCGAGTGCATCTTGGTACTCGATCGAGTAACCCTGGTAAAAAAAATTTTACGTGCTTCTGACCTTCACCTACTCGATCAAGTAAGTCCCTTACTCGATCGAGTGGCCTGTACTCGATCTAGTGACCCCTGTTTTGGGTCATATACTTATCTTTTGACTTCGTTGCATATCATGTTTAATTCAAAGGTGTTATCTTGCTTCTTTATGCATTGTTTTATATGTATGTTGATCCCGATGCGTAAGTTACCCAATCTTATGATGTAAGGAGTGGCACCTGTGGTGAGTATGAGTTCGGTGGGAGGACATGAGTTATATGTGGTTGTGATAGATAGTGGAAAAAGAAAAGGAAGATCGTTATAGCTTAATTGAGACATAGAGCATGTTTTTTGAGATGAAATGAGTGATATGATTGTGTGTTGAGTAACGTAAAAGCAAGTGAATATGGGTAAGGGATGATGTGAGTCTAAGGAACGTGAGAATAAAAAGATTCAAAGTAAGGATGTGGACAGTGGGAGCTTGAGATGTGTAAAGAATTATGGAGAGAGATGGTTAGGAGTGGGTTAAGGATATATGTAGTGAAAGTTCGTTTTAAAGGGGTTGAGAAGAGTGGTATACAGTGAACGTTGATTTTATGGATAGATTAGTGGCAAGTGTGAGTAATAGCATAATAAGAGAAGATCCATGGTAAGAAAGAGTGAGGTGATATCGATATAAAATAATGAGATTTGAGTTTTGGAGCGATGAGAAGGTAATTGGAGCACTAAAGGGTTAGGTAGAAGTAATAAGGAGTTGAGATATTAAATGGAATTGTTGAGTATAAAGAGAAAAGAAGGATAAAAGTAAGCTGAGAAAAATGTTCACCGGAGTTATGTGATATAAAAGTAAGGAATCATCGGGATGTATGATACTACCAAGAGTAAGTGAGTTAATGGTTATACAGAAGTTTCAGGACAACATGATTAATCATGAGTTTCGAGGAATTAAGGGAGTATGAAGTTGGTGGGGTATTTACACGATACGAGATTTTGGTGGAGAGTTAGATGATGATACAATTAAGGATAGTATTGGGAAGAATGTTGAGGTAATTGTTTTGATGGATTCGATGTTCGTTGTTTGGGATGTTAACCAAAGATAGAAAGAAATCGCGATATTTAGAGATGAGTGTAAGAGGTTTGATGTCCGGACAGTGGTAGTGTTATGGTTTGTGACTAGTGGTTAAGGGTGATGGTATATTAGAAAGGTAGCAATTCTAAAGAAGTTGATTTTGTAGGGACCAGAATGATAAGTATGGTTATGAAAGAGTATAAGATGTGGTTATATGAGGCGGTTGTTAGTAGTTGAGTATTAATGGTGTGGCTACATTTGGCAGAGGGTGATGGATATGCGAATGGGAGAATATGTTATGAGGTGTATACGAGTTAAGCTCGGGTGAGAGGTAACTTTTATCAGGTGGTAACTTACGTGATCAGGATTGACTGGTTGGATGTGATTACGGGTCTGTGATATATATAAATGTTCGTGTGAGGTTTTGACCTCACAAGACGTGGTATGGTGTGATTATCATAAAGTTGTTATTTGAATGTTCTGTAATGCATGTTGGGTACGCTAATCTAATTGAATGAAATTCAAAAAGGTAATAATTTGATTGATCTGGCATGTATAGTTAAAATGGTATGTGTATTGATGATACATGTTTATTCCGTGAAATGGTAAGGATGATGTTCATGAGATTCTTGTCAGTTCTTTCCGCATAATATGTTGTGTTATCATCTAATAAAACGGTTTTGAGTGAGTTTTCTTGTTCGACATGTCATATTGAGTCAGTGTTTATGGGAATTATATGTGATTGGAATGTTTATCGATGTGGTTGTGTGCCTCGAGTGGTGATTCGGGCATGGTACTTCATGTTGTGATGCGGGTATTTTCGCACTGCGATGTAGCTGTTGGTGGCGGTGTTGCGATGCCGTCACCGGTTGTGGTGGAGTAAGCGAGATGATTATGATACGAGTTCTCAAAAGTACATATTAGTTAAACATAGTTGTTGTTTTGTTTGTTGTTGTTCCCTGTGAGTTTCAATTTGGACACATAGATTGTTGTTTTGTTTGCTACTGTTCCTTGTAAGTTTTGGTTGGACAGATAGACAGTTGTTTTGTTATTGATGTTTCTTACCAGTTAAGTTTGGGAATCAGGTTAGAGTATGATATGAAATAGAGTTGTATATGTTTCGTTGTTGTCATGGTATAGTGATATTCTGTTGATGAGACACGGTTGTGAGAGGTTGTTACAGTAATTTTGATCTTGTTCTAGATAAGACTTTAGTGGATATGGTAATGGCAAGTGATTCGTAAAACATGTGTGGTAATGACCTGAAAGATGCAGGTGGTTCATAATCCTTTATTGAGACAGTGAGTGTAGGGTGTTGGGGGAATTAGTGTCATGTTAAGTTGTGTATGAGTTTTGCGGTAATGAAAGAAAGAACTTGAGGATCTAGTGTGAGTATACGTACCGAGTGTGGATCGTGAGTTATGCTTTTGGGAGATAGGTGCCTTACATAGAGAGGTATGTTGTTTTGAAGTAATAATGGAGAGTTAGTATGATGATTTTGCTACGAGTTTTATGGTATAGGTTAGGTGGTGTGCCGAATGAGTTGAGGTATGAGAAATGTTTAAGTAAGAGAGCCTTGGATATATGCATGGCGAGTGTTTAGATTATAGGTGGTTATCTTTGACATGCGGTGGTGATGAGGATAATGAGACGATATAGCTCGGATTTAGTATTAGTGAGTTACAAGGACGTAACATTTATCTTAAGAGGAGTAGGATGCGATAAAAGAGATTTTGATGGTTGTGCATATGGTGGTATATTCGCAGTAGAGTGTTGGTGTAGCATAAAGAAGGAAGTTGAATATTTTGTGGTTGATCTTGTTAAAAGGCCATGGTCGAGCTTGTAGTAATGTGATGTTTAGGAGTGTGAGAATATTTCACTAGTGTTGACAGTTGGATGATGAGGTTATGAGTGTGAGTAAACTTCGAGGACGAAGTTCCTTTTAAGGGTGGTAGAATATAACATTTCGTTTGATGTCTATGAGTGTCTTGATATTGGATTTGATAGTGGATGATATTATGGAGCTAGCAGCGTTAGAGGATGGTAGTTGGTTATGTATGGAGTTGGTGTCGTGAGAGATATATATGTGGTAGATACGATATCGTGAGTCATGTTGTGGAAGTAAACATAGTTGGTGGAGTGGGTGTTAAGAGTTAATGTTTTATGTTTGGTCGAGTTCTTGAGTTCTTAGTATGTTGTTGTGTCTTGGTCGAGTTAGTGGTTGTTTTTAGGTATGGGTTGAACTTCGGGGACGAAGTTCTTTTTAAGGAGGGAAGACTGTAATACTACGAATTTATGAGTCTCTGGTTACTCTATCGAGTAGGCCTTACTCTGTCGAGTAAGGGTGAGTTGCAGTTTAAAATAGTTTCTGACCTGTTGGGTACTCGATCGAGTAACGTAGATACTCGATCGAGTAAGGGGGCACTCGATCGAGTACCTCAGCTACTCAATCGAGTAGCCGGTTTACGGGGGTTGATTTGTCGGGTTTTGTTAATAATGCGATTAAGTATATAATACCTTCCGTCACTTTTCTTTAAACACTTTTAAAACCTAATTACTTTCAAAGAGAGAAATCAAACTACGTTCTTCGCATCAATCGCATTGTTGGCAAATCCCGGAGCTTGGAAGGTCGGATTTTACCTTTCTTTATACCGTTGTAATCCTTGCGTCGAGGGTAAGATCTATGTACTGTTTTTATAGTATTTCGTTAAAGTTGGTTAAACCCTAATATTGGGATTTGGGGGTTTTGTTGTATTTTGTGATTGGTAGTGATTATATGTTTGTATGTTAGGAGGAGGATTCGTAGAAGAAGACTTTTGATATCAGCTGTGAGACCGTCTGATTGTGTTGCTTTCCAAGTAGGGTTTCCCTACTCAGTATTAGTCCCATAATGTGTTGGTGATGATTTGTGATTGTTTATTATTGTTATACAAGTATTGTGACGGTTGTTGGTTTGATTGCTGGTTAATGGTTGTGATTGTTTGTCTCTGGTTCTCGAGATGCGTTCTCGGCTGAGTGGAATCACTTGCGGGAGTGGCTTCACGCCCTAGTTTTGCCCTCCGTGGAACCCGCCACGGGAGGGGATGTGCACATTAATGGGACAGGGTTATCGCTCGGTATGATGAGCGGGGCTTAGGTGAGAACGGCTGCGGTCCCCCACTGGCAGGGCTGGTCCAGTGGACAGTCGGTGACGGAGATTGATTGGAGTGAGTGTGATTGTGTATGTGACCGTTTGAGCTGCTTGTTTACCGTGTTGTTGGTTATATAAATTGTGTGATTAATCTTGACCCGTTTAATGTTTTAAAAACGTGGTGATCCATTCGGGGTGGTGAGCGATTATTGAGCGGTATGATATGACGCGTATGGGATAGGCCGGGATGAGTCATCACATGGCGATTAGAAGTCTTCCGTTGTGTCGAAGATGTTTTATAACTTTGATAGTTTTAGCGATGAGACCGTCTGAGAGTCTTGTATTTCTTTTTATCAGTTTTGGAGTTGGTATGTAATCACTTTAAACATTATTTACTTTTAAGTATGTTTCGTTATTGTCTTATGATTATCATTGCCTCGGAAAACCGAGATGGTAGCACTTCCATGCCTTAAGTAGTCCTGGTAAGGCACTTGGAGTATTGGGGTGTTACAACAATGGCAGATGAATAATTTTAGGGACGCAGTGGATGAGTGCGGGCTTAGAGATGTGGATTTCGATGGGTGTGGGTTTACTTATGTTAATGGTCAAGAGGAGAACGACAATAGACAATCTAGGATTGACCGTGCTATGGGGAATGAGAGCTGGTTTGAGATGTTTCCAAGGGCAAAGCTGACACATTTGGATTGAGAATGATCGAATCATGCTCCAATCAAGCTTACTATAAACTATAAGGAGGCTCGTGACATGGGGGTGGCAGGTCTTTTAGCAAATCTGGATTGTAGAGGACGGTTGCGAGGACAGTACCAAGAAAGCGTGGGAGCAAGGTGGAGGGATTTGCTGGATACACTTGCTAAATGCTCCAGTGATTTGTAGGCGTGGAAGTGTGTGAATATAGGGAAAATTCTCCACAATATTCAAGCAAAGAGGAGGCGTTTAAAGAGGTTGAATGAAGGGTCTAGATCGGGGAGGGCGGTTTGGGAGATGAAGAATCTGGCTAAGGAGGTGGCGCATTTGCTTAGGCAAGAGGCAATTTTATGGAAGCAGAGATCAAGAGTTGTTTGGTTAAAGGTGGGGGATAGAAGCACGAAATATTTTCATAGGAAAGCAGGACAACGAAAGAAGAAAAATCATATTGAAAAACCGATCGAAGATGAGGGTAGAGAGCACGTGGGTACGGAAGCTGTTGGCGGTGTGGCGTGGGATTATTTCGAGAATTGTTTTAAGTTATAGAATCCTTTGGTTCAAGAGGATGCGCTTAATGTGGTTGCAGGGCGAGTTACAAGTGATATGAACGACATCCTGAGAGCAGAGTACAGAGAGGAGGAGGTGGTAAGCGCGCTTAATCAAATACATCCTTTGAAAGCTCCGAGACTAGACGGTATGAATGGTTTATTCTATTAGACATATTAGCATATTGTTAGCCCACTTGTTATAAAGACGGTCTTGAGTATTCTTAGGGGAGACTCCATTTCCTCCTGGGTTAAATACGACTCATATTGTGCTTATTCCAAAGAAAAAGGCTCCAAACA